>NW_027195649.1:92500-105000 GCF_038502225.1 Cherax quadricarinatus | reverse complement strand
TACGAAGAAAAAGCTTCTCGTCCTCAATTGCTGATCTACCGCTGTCTCGCCCGTCTTCTGCACTTCAGACCCGCGTCAGGAAACACTTGTCCTGTTTACTGACGAACCTTACCTAACCTTCTGCACTTCAGACCCGCGTCAGGAAACACTTGTCCTGTTTCCTGACGAACCTTACCTAACCTTCTGCACTTCAGACCCGCGTCAGGAAACACTTGTCCTGTTTCCTGACGAACCTTACCTAACCTTTTGCACTTTAGAAACATTACCCCTCCCACAAGCGTCCATTAATTTCAGGAAACTTTAAAAAACTTAAGAAATGCTCTGACACACTTTACCTGAGGTTTCTTTTTTATTTACGTAGAACTTTAAAGAGAGAACTTAGTAGGATTAGACGTAAGTTAATTTTTTGACTGTTATGTAATTTACCATAGTTTTTCATGTGGTATTTACAGTGGATGTTGTAGAGAATATTCTGACATGTGTGAGGGTTACTGTTTATTTCGAGACTTCTGTGGCCTTCCAAAATATATAAAAAAATTGATTTGAAATATGTTAGTTGTACACCAAAGTTGTTATTGTACACCAAGGTAATGTTATTGTACACCAAGGTTATGTTATTGTACACCAAGGTAATGTTATTGTACACTAAGGTAATGTTATTGTACACCAAGGTTATGTTATTGTACACCAAGGTAATGTTATTGTACACCAAGGTAATGTTATTGTACACCAAGGTAATGTTATTGTACACCAAGGTAATGTTATTGTACACCAAGGTAATGTTATTGTACACCAAGGTAATGTTATTGTACACCAAGGTAATGTTATTGTACACTAAGGTTATGTTATTGTACACCAAGGTAATGTTATTGTACACCAAGGTTATGTTATTGTACACCAAGGTTATGTTATTGTACACCAAGGTTATGTTATTGTACACTAAGGTTATGTTATTGTACACTAAGGTTATGTTATTGTACACCAAGGTTATGTTATTGTACACTAAGGTAATGTTATTGTACACTAAGGTAATATTATTGTACACCAAGATAATGTTATTGTACACCAAGATAATGTTATTGTACACCAAGATAATATTATTGTACACCTGGAAATCAGTCTTTCATTGGCTGTATCACCCACTTTGGTTGCTTAACGTGTTCTGTACTTCGCATTTCAACTGGTATAATGTTGCAATATTTAAAATTGCGTTTTAATATTAGTAAAATGCGTTTAGATTCTGATGATGGATGAAGAAGCATCCGAAACGTCAATAAATAAACTGGATATCAAATTAAGAATGGTATTCTTGACAGCATTGGTCCCCTGAACCAATCTGCAAGCTCCTGATGAGGTGTTGATTGCAAAACGAAAGGCCTAGAGCTATCATTCACGATCATCGGGATTCACATCAGGAACACTACATAATAACAAGCAAACTATAATAAACAATCTAAAATACAACAATTATTTAAAAAAATCTAGATAAACAGAAGCAATAGGTGAATAAATTGTTTGTCAGGAAACAAGACAAGTGTTTCCTGACGCGGGTTTTAGTCATATGATGACCCACAGCTGGAGCTTGAAGTCATCTGACCGAGACCTTCCGCTGGCTCACCACCTTCACCTCTTTAAAAGTCAGTGATAAGACGACGCTACTTGTGGTTCCTGACTGAGGCGGCGGCGACTCACCAGTGTTGAGCGTAAACACAAATAAACAAAAAAAAAAAGAAAGAGGGCAAACTATATTTGTTTTCGAGTAAACAAGTTTGGGACAGGGTTATTGTTGATGGGTTTACGTTTAAGCTGCTTAATCCGTAAGCTTTCTAGATAAAAAATTGAACTCCGAAGATTTGGCTTTAAATTCGCTTTGATTCTGCGTCATGTTGAGATGAGAAGCGAACTCTGTCAAGTGTGTGACGCGCTTCCCCACACCTGCATGACTCCTGTATGATAATCTCCTGTATGATAACCAGCCTGTAGGATAATGTCCTGTATTATAATGTCCTGTATTATAATGTCCTGTATTATAATGTCCTGTATGATAATCTCCTGTATGATAACCAGCCTGTAGGATAATATCCTGTATTATAATGTCCTGTATTATAATGTCCTGTATGATAATGTCCTGTATGATAATCTCCTGTATGATAATCTCCTGTATGATAACCAGCCTGTAGGATAATCTCCTGTATTATAATGTCCTGTATGATAATCTCCTATATGATAACCATCCTGTATGATAATGTCCTGTATAATAATCTCCTGTATGATAATCTCCTATATGATAATGTCCTGTATGATAATCTCCTGTATGATAATCTCCTATATGATAATCTCCCGTATGATAATCTCCTATATGATAATATCCTGTATGATAATCTCCTGTATGATAATATCCTGTATGATAATCTCCTATATGATAATGTCCTGTATGATAATCTCCTGTACGATAATCTCCTATATGATAATCTCCTATATGATAATCTCCTATATGATAATCTCCTGTATGATAATCTCCTGTATGATAATTTCCTATATGATAATGTCCTGTATGATAATCTCCCGTTTGATAATCTCCTGTCATAAGTTCTCGTCCTACGTGCGGGTTATTAGTGTATTGTTACAGTCAGTGTATCGTACATCATTGTTCTTCACCGGGAACTTGACAAGTGTGCTGGGAACTTGACAAGTGTGCTGGGAACTTGACAAGTGTGCTAGGAACTTGACCAGTGTGCTGGGAACTTGACAAATGTGCTGGAAACTTGACAAGTGTGCTGGGAACTTGACCAGTGTGCTGGGAACTTGACCAGTGTGCTGGGAACTTGACAAGTGTGCTAGGAACTTGACCAGTGTGCTGGGAACTTGACAAATGTGCTGGAAACTTGACAAGTGTGCTGGGAACTTGACAAGTGTGCTGGGAACTTGACAAGTGTGCTGGGAACTTGACAAGTGTGCTAGGAACTTGACCAGTGTGCTGGGAACTTGACAAGTGTGCTGGAAACTTGACAAGTGTGCTGGGAACTTGACAAGTGTGCTAGGAACTTGACCAGTGTGCTGGGAACTTGACAAGTGTGCTGGGAACTTGACAAGTGTGCTGGGAACTTGACCAGTGTGCTGGGAACTTGACAAATGTGCTGGAAACTTGACAAGTGTGCTGGGAACTTGACCAGTGTGCTGGGAACTTGACCAGTGTGCTGGGAACTTGACAAGTGTGCTGGGAACTTGACAAGTGTGCTGGGAACTTGACCAGTGTGCTGGGAACTTGACAAGTGTGCTGGGAACTTGACAAGTGTGCTGGGAACTTGACCAGTGTGCTGGGAACTTGACAAGTGTGCTGGGAACTTGACCAGTGTGCTAGGAACTTGACAAGTGTGCTGGGAACTTGACCAGTGTGCTAGGAACTTGACAAGTGTGCTGGGAACTTGACCAGTGTGCTAGGAACTTGACCAGTGTGCTAGGAACTTGATAAGTGTGCTGGGAACTTGACAAGTGTGCTGGGAACTTGACAAGTGTGCTGGGAACTTGACCAGTGTGCTGGGAACTTGACAAGTGTGCTGGGGGATGATAGCCTGAGCTTGCTACCATCTGCAGCTCATAAGACTGCCATCCCCACGAGCCCTTTTAGAGCGGGGCAGATGGCAGACCAGAGGCCTAGCTTCTCCCTACGAGCCCCGTGAGGGCGGGGAATGTGGCTAGGCCTGGGGACAGTTGGTCCCAAAGATGAGGGGGTACTTGTACCTCCTCCCATGGGAGACTTAAGTCTCTAGACACTCCCCAGATAGGGAGCCAAGGCCGGGTCACCACTACTTGGAAAAGACCCGGGCCGGGAGAGTACCGGCGAATAAAAAAAAAAAAAAAAAAAAAATGTGCTGGGAACTTGACAAGTGTGCTGGGAACTTGACCAGTGTGCTAGGAACTTGACAAGTGTGCTGGGAACTTGACCAGTGTGCTAGGAACTTGACAAGTGTGCTGGGAACTTGACCAGTGTGCTAGGAACTTGACCAGTGTGCTAGGAACTTGATAAGTGTGCTGGGAACTTTCAACGAGGCTCTGTGGGAGATACTGGTGTGTGGGTGTGTGAGAGAGAGAGAGAGACAGAGACAGACAGACAGACAGACAGACAGAAAGAGACACAGAGATAGAGACAGACATGTGTAAACTTGCTCAATACTTCTCGGCTTCACTCGTTGATGGAGAGTTTGACGCATCGAGCACAAAAATATTGTCTTCTGCCTTCTTCTCTTCCTGCTCCTCTTCCTCCTATACTTCCTTTTTCTCCTCCTCCTCCTCTTATACTTCCTCTTCCCCCTTCTTCTCCTCCTACTATACTTCCTCTTCCTCCTTCTCATCCTCAACAACTTTCTCCCCCTCTCCTTCTCCTTCTTTTCATCTAATTCCTCCTTCTCCTCCTCTACTTCCTCTTCCTATTTTCCTTCCTCTCCTTCTATAACCCAAATCATCGGCTAACAACTCTTTTGGACCCATATTGCGAAGAGAGAGAGAGAGGGAGAAAGAGAGAGACAGAGACAGAGAGAGAGAGAGTTACAGGTCAAAGGAAAGTGAAATAACAAACAGTATTTGGGACAATTAGGTAAAATTGGCAGAGGGAGAGGGAGAGGAACTCTCACACATGTACGGTAGGTGGGTGAGTCAGGTGGGTGGCTAGGTGAGTCAGGTGGGTGACCAGGTGAGTCAGGTGGGTGGGTGATTCAGGTGGGTGACTAAGCAAAGCAGGTGGGTGGCTAAGCAAGGCAGGTGGGTGGCTAAGCAAGGCAGGTGGGTGGCTAAGCCAGGCAGGTGGGTGGCTAAGCGAGGCAGGTGGGTGGCTAAACAAGGCAGGTGGGTGGCTAAGCAAGGCGGGTGGGTGGCTAAGCAAGGCAGGTTGGTGGCTAAGCAAGGGAGGTGGGTGGCTAAGCGAAGCAGGTGGGTGGCTAAGCCAGGCAGGTGGGTGGCTAAGCCAGGCAGGTGGTTGGCTAAGCGAGGCAGGTGGGTGGCTAAGCGAGGCAGGTGGGTGGCTAAGCGAGGCAAGTGAGTGGCTAAGCGAGGCAGGTGGGTGGCTAAGCGAGGCAGGTGGGTGACTAAGGCGACGTATGAGTGAGTGTGTGTGTGGAGAGAGAGAGAGAGAGAGAGAGAGAGAGAGAGAGAGAGAGAGAGGTAACGGATAACATATGCGGAGACAGATGTGCAGAATAGATGGGATAGACCAGAAGAACTATAGAAAAATAGATAATAGACAGACATTAGGTAAGATCAGGTAAAGTTGAAAGAGGTAAAAAGCTGAAAGGAGAAATGGAAAGGCAATTGAGAAGGGAAAGAAAGACTGGGAATTTTATTTTAATGTGGAAAGTTGCAAGTGGAGGAGAGATGGTGGTGGTGGTAGTAGTAGTGGTGGTGGTGGTGGTAGTGGTGGTAGTGGTGGTAGTGGTGGTTGTGGTGGTGGTAGTGGTGGTAGTGGTGGTAGTGGTGGTGGTAGTGGTGGTGGTAGTGGTGGTAGTGGTGGTGGTGGTAGTGGTGGTAGTGGTGGTAGTGGTGGTAGTGGTGGTTGTGGTGGTGCTAGTGGTGGTAGTGGTGGTAGTGGTGGTGGTAGTGGTGGTGGTAGTGGTGGTAGTGGTGGTGGTGGTAGTGGTGGTAGTGGTGGTAGTGGTGGTAGTGGTGGTGGTAGTGGTGGTAGTGGTGGTGGTAGTGGTGGTAGTGGTGGTGGTAGTGGTGGTAGTGGTGTGTTGCAACCCCTGAATGGGTTACAATGATTATTATGTATATATGTAATGTATATTATCTTTTCATATAATTTTATATTGCTTATATTTGCGATAATAGCTAAATCGTAAATGTATGACTTTATATTATTATTTGACTGTTATATTGTTATTTAGCTTATGTTGTTAGGATGTATATAAAATGTGCTCAGTTAGGCTTGATTGTCAAACTACTGTAATTATCGCTTGTCGCTCGTTATACTGCCGGCTTCTGAGCTGCAGTTGTCCACGTAGCTATCACGTGATCGAGGGGGGGGGTGTCCTCACCTCTCGTGACCTCTCGTGAAGTAGTCAGTCTGCTGGTCGGACAGCTTGTCTGTCTGACAGTCTGCTAGAGACTCGCTTGCTGGTTGGACAGCTTGTCTGTCTGACAGTCTGCTGGAGACTCGCTTGCTGGTTGGACAGCTTGTCTGTCTGACAGTCTGCTGGAGACTCGCTTGCTGGTTGGACAGATTGTCTGTCTCATTATTCTTGTTAGTTCTGTAGAATTTTGTTCACAGAACATTGTATAGACTTAGTGATTTTCGACGTTGTACTGAGGTTGTGTGTCACATAGACACTCTGAACATCTCAGGTCCTTAGCTATAGCTTCTGACCTAATTTTGTACTGGTTCCTGTGTATTGTCACAGTCACAGTTTTCCTATGCTGAACGAAGATTCAGTATTATGGGAGTTTTAACTTTTGTGGAGGATCTGCTGATGGTCCCTACTTAGTGTCGTTATATTATTTCCCAGTTCCTGATTCTGTGTCGCAGTCGCTTGATATTGCATTGCTATTGGGCTTAGCATTCTTTGTTGTTCAAGCAGACTGTTCGGGTTGCCAGTCGGTCAAGAAGTTAGTTTATTTGAGGACTTTGTCAGTCACTTGTTTAAGTCTTATTCGAGTCTTGAGACATAGCTAACTACTTAAGAGCACTTACACGCATACACACACTTGTACATATTTGTAATATCTTATTAAATGTTAATGTACCTGACGGTACTTAAGAATTATAAATGTGATATGTGCTTTCAGCACAATAATATTGAACTCGAGAGATTGATTTTATTTTGATTGCTGTAATTAATTTAATTTGATAATATACCTCTAGACAACTTACTACTTAATAAATTTATTAAATTTTAATTTCTCTAGTTAGTAGCCTACCAGTTGTAATCCTAAAGCACTATTGAACCATACTAAATTTTAATGGATAATTGGACAAGGATACTGACTACTTGTTACGAAAACCCAGTAACAGGCTGGATGCTAGAAGGGCAGTCCTTTCTAGTATTCACTGGAGATCTCTAAGCTTTTAGAATCGCGTTTTTTGTAACAAATGGGGGCCTGTCCGGGATGCTCTTGATCCAAGGTGTTGGAGAAATTGTCCAGTTTGACATACTAGTGAATCTATGATCAAACACTTTGAGTACTTTCCTAATCTGAAGACTTTGAGTTTAGTCTTGTACAACATACCAGGTGGATGTATGTACCTGACTGAGTCTCTTGATCCAAGGAGATGGAAATACTGTTTATGAGTTCTAGCTCTAAGACAACCAACAATAAAATTCCTATTAGGATTATAGTTTCCAATAATCACTCTCTCGTAGTACAATTATTTTCGTGATGTATGCCAAAGTGAAACAGTTAATTGATACTCTGACTTTGTCTGAGTTAAGTACATTAAAACTTCAGACGTGTTGGCAAGTAGCCAAATATCTCGGTGTGACGTATAACAGGAATTACACCGCTGAAACTGTCAGAGCATTAATTAAGGATATATTGTTTCCTGCTCATACAAAGATGTCTGATTATGATTCAGATTCAGAAAGCCTAGTGTCACAATTAGGAAGTATGACTCTATTTGGTGAAGATGAAAGAGCAACTAAGGCAGAAGTGAGCCTAGTGTCTGAGCCTAGTGTAAAGCCTATGGAGGTGCTGTTATAAAAGTGCCTCTGCACAAAGTTTATATTGAAACAAGCTATTATACTGGTTATATTTCAGTGGGTATATCCAGTGGTGTATTTCCCATCAGGTCAGTGGACTTGTTGATAGGGAACGATATCCTTCATGCTGGTATATGTAAAGAACCACTTGTGATTGATAATACCACTGATGATAATTATGCCATTGAAGCTTGTAGAGAGAAACCTATTTTATTTCCTCTCAGCGCAATTACTAGAGCTATGTCAAAGATTCAACAACCATCCTTGTCTCCTGTTGAGTTAGTTGATGACAATGATTTGGGGTTGAATATGTTGTTTAGTGACGCTCTGCGCCCAGGATCATTAACACTGACTCCCCCCGGTCATCAACCTAGTCAGGACACAACTGACGTTAAATTTCTAACTCATGATGATTTAATCAAGGATCAGTTTGTTGATCAGTCACTGGAAAGACTGAGAGATATAGCAGTTACTGAGAGTGAAGCAAAGGATCTCGATAATTGTTACTATTATAGTAACGGTGTACTGATGGAGAAAAATACATGTAAGTTGTCAGCTGATAGTGTTTCCACCACAGTCAAGCATCTCGTTGTGTTACCAGTTACATTTCGTGAACAAGCCATTGATTTTGCTCACAATAGTCCCATAGGAGGACATTTGGGTGTCAAGAAGACACTCGGTAAACTGGCAAAACATTTTACTTGGCCAAAGATGAAGGAAACAGTAGCTGATCATGTGCGACGTTGCCACGTGTGTCAAGTGACAGGCAAGCCAGCGCACACACCTCCACCTGCGCCTCTCATTCCTATCACCGTGCATGGTGAACCATTCTCACGTCTTATTATTGATTGTGTTGGTCCTTTGCCTAGAACCAAACTAGGAAACCAATACTTATTTACTATTATGGACGCTGCAACACGCTATCCCGAAGCTATTCCTATGAGAAAAATTAATGCTCGTGCTATTGTGAGAGCGCTGATGAAATTTTTCTCCCAGGTTGGATTGCCACGAGAGATACAATCAGATCAGGGATCTAATTTCACTTCTAAGATCTTTCGAGAAGCATTATCCCACCTAGGAATAAAGTCTGTACTTTCAACCAGTTATCATCCACAGTCACAAGGGGCTCTAGAGAGATTTCATCAGACACTGAAGTCCATGATGAGAGCTTATTGTGAACATTTTTCTAGAGACTGGGATGAGGGTATACCTTTTCTTCTGTTCGCTATGAGAGAAAGTGAGCAAGAAAGTCTCGGATTTAGTCCGTTTGAACTAATATTCGGACACCAAGTGCGTGGTCCTCTCGCAGTGTTAAAAGACGTGTGGACAGGAAAATCAAATCCATCATTGAGTACTTCACCTTCATTAATGCAGCAACATTTGACAGCCGCTAGAGAGCTAGCTTCGAAAAACCTAGTTTCAGCCCAAGCTAGAATGAAGCAACATTATGACAAGCGTGCTGTCTCTCGTTCTTTTAAAGCAGGAGATAAGGTGATGGCTCGGAAATTAGTACCAGGTCATGCTCTACAAGCCAGGTATGATGGTCCCCTGGAAGTAGTGAAAAAGCTTAGCGACGTAAATTATTTGGTACGTACGCCTGGGAAAAAGAAATCTAATCATGTGTACCATGTTAACCAGCTTAAGGCATACTACGCTAGTCCTCTACCTACTACTTCTATTCTTCCTAGGACAGAGGAAGAAAACGTCAGTCTACCTGACATCTCTAGAGGTATAGAGGTGCGTTTAGAAAATTCTGTGACTCTACAGTCACTAGACGATTTTCTTAGTAACCTTGGGATTGATAAAGCTGGTGATATTAAAAACATGATTTTGCATTTCCCTGAATTGTTCGGTGATGTTCCTAAACGTTGTACTCTGGGTGTACATGACGTTGATGTACAGGGAGCATCACCCATTAAGCAATCACCATATAGAATGAGTCCAACAAAGCATAAAGCATTGAGAGAAGAGGTTGATTTTCTGTTATCTCACGGACTTATTGAACGCAGTAAAAGTCCATGGGCATCTCCCTGTATTTTAGTGCCTAAACCTGACGGTAGTTTCAGGATGTGCACTGATTACAGGAAAGTGAACTCTGTCACCTTGCCTGATGGTTATCCTCTACCTCGCATTGACGACCTTATTGACCGTGTGTCAGGAGCCCAGTTTGTCAGCCGTTTAGATCTCTTACGAGGCTATTATCAAGTCCCGCTTACTGAACGTGCTCAAGAAATATCTGCTTTTACTGTTCAAGATGGATTGTTTAACTACCTCGTCACCCCCTTCGGCCTATGTAACGCGGCTTCTTCATTCCAACGTATAATGAACGAGTTGACCCACAACTTAGAAGGAGTAGAAGCCTACCTTGACGACTTAGTGGTGTACAGTGACGAGTGGGAACAGCACTTGACGCGTCTCAGAGCATTGTTTGAGAGACTGGCGCACTACAACTTCACTGTTAACTTAGCTAAATGTAGTTTTGGTCAAGCCAAGATTACCTATCTAGGCTTTTGTATCGGCCAAGGTGAGGTTGCTCCTATTGAGGCTAAGGTTCGTGCAATTTCTGAATTTCCAGTGCCACAGGATAGGAAAGGAGTACAGAGATTCCTGGGTATGGCAGGATATTATCGCAGGTTCTGTCCAAACTTTTCTCAGATTGCAGCTCCTCTCACTGAGCTTACTAGTAGCAAAGTTCAGTTCACCTGGACTAGAGATTGTTCAGACTCGTTCAAAAGGTTGAAGCGCTTGCTATCCTCTGCTCCTGTGTTGAAGAGTCCTAATTTCAATCTTCCCTTCTTTTTACATATAGATGCGAGTGGCTATGCAGTGGGTGCTGTGCTGCTCCAACAGTCAACATCCACTGACATTCTCCATCCTATATGTTACTATTCATCTAAGCTTAAACGACACCAGAAAAATTATGCCACTATTGAGAAAGAGGCTCTAGCTCTTGTGGTGTCCTTGGAACATTTTGACGTGTATTTGGGCACTTCCCCATTTAAAATTAACGTTTTTTCAGACCACAATCCACTCACCTATATTAATACCATGAAAAGTAAAAATGCTAGGATCATGAGGTGGGCCCTCAGAATCCAACCTTATTCTATTAGTATAAAACACATAAGTGGTCATTGTAATGTAATTGCTGACGCTCTGTCTCGTCCTTAATAATTATCAATTACATTAAATTAACGTAATTTTATGCCCAAATACCTTTTGTTACTTGCTATGTCAAATTCAGTAAAGTAACTTAATCCCTCCAGCCCATATTAACTATATATACTCATGTCATGTCTAATTATTATATTTATATATTCACAGTAATGTTGTGTGAGGAGGAGACAAGCTGAGTGTTGAGTGAGTAGTGTGGTGCGGGTGATGTACTGCGTGACGCAACACTGTCCTGCCGCAGACCCCCCCCCCCTCACTACACACCTTAAGCTGTTTCATACTCAGATGTTCATACTGCCTCGCATTCCACAACCACTACTTAAGAGTGGAATGCAGTCTCCTCTACTATGATCGAGCCTCAACGTGCCCTCCTTGTCAGCGCTATCCTGTCTCTACACTGATGTACATAACCACGAGTATGCAGAAATACGATACTGTGTACTGCCCTAGTACTAGGGGCATATCTAGTGACGGACGCTGTGAAATTGTAGAAGTGCTTGGCACAAGAGAGACTCTGATTAATATTTTATTGATATGAGTAACCAGAAATAATGTGAAAGACATTCATGCAACTCCTAGTGCGACCCTCTGTCGTGTTGGGGGGGTGTTGCAACCCCTGAATGGGTTACAATGATTATTATGTATATATGTAATGTATATTATCTTTTCATATAATTTTATATTGCTTATATTTGCGATAATAGCTAAATCGTAAATGTATGACTTTATATTATTATTTGACTGTTATATTGTTATTTAGCTTATGTTGTTAGGATGTATATAAAATGTGCTCAGTTAGGCTTGATTGTCAAACTACTGTAATTATCGCTTGTCGCTCGTTATACTGCCGGCTTCTGAGCTGCAGTTGTCCACGTAGCTATCACGTGATCGAGGGGGGGGTGTCCTCACCTCTCGTGAAGTAGTCAGTCTGCTGGAGACTCGCTTGCTGGTTGGACAGATTGTCTGTCTCATTATTCTTGTTAGTTCTGTAGAACTTTGTTCACAGAACATTGTATAGACTTAGTGATTTTCGACGTTGTACTGAGGTTGTGTGTCACATAGACACTCTGAACATCTCAGGTCCTTAGCTATAGCTTCTGACCTAATTTTGTACTGGTTCCTGTGTATTGTCACAGTCACAGTTTTTCCTATGCTGAACATAGATTCAGTATTATGGGAGTTTTGTAACTTTTGTGGAGGATCTGCTGATGGTCCCTACTTAGTGTCGTTATATTATCTCCCAGTTCCTGATTCTGTGTCGCAGTCGCTTGATATTGCATTGCTATTGGGCTTAGCATTCTTTGTTGTTCAAGCAGACTGTTCGGGTTGCCAGTCGGTCAAGAAGTTAGTTTATTTGAGGACTTTGTCAGTCACTTGTTTAAGTCTTATTCGAGTCTTGAGACATAGCTAACTACTTAAGAGCACTTACACGCATACACACTTACTTGTACATATTTGTAATATCTTATTAAATGTTAATGTACCTGACGGTACTTAAGAATTATAAATGTGATATGTGCTTTCAGCACAATAATATTGAACTCGAGAGATTGATTTTATTTTGATTGCTGTAATTAATTTAATTTGATAATATACCTCTAGACAACTTACTACTTAATAAATTTATTAAATTTTAATTTCTCT
>NW_027195649.1:85000-87500 GCF_038502225.1 Cherax quadricarinatus | reverse complement strand
CGGTAGTGGTGGTAGTGGTGGTGGCAGTGGTGGTGCTGGTGGTGATAGTGGTGGTGGTAGTAGTGGTGGTAGTGGTGGTAGTGGTGGTTGTTGTGGTGGTAGTGGAGGTGGTAGTAGTGGTGGTGGTGGTAGTGGTGGCAGTGGTGATGGTAGCGGTGGTGGTAGTAGTGGTGGTAGTGGTGGTGGTAGTGGTGGAAGTGGTGGTGGTAGTGGGGGTGGTGGTAGTGGTGGTGGTGGTAGTGGTGGTAATGGTGGTAGTGGTGGTGGTAGTGGTGGTAGTGGTAGAGGTGGTGGTGGTGGCAGTGGTGGTGGCGGTAGTAGTGGTGATAGTGGTGGTAGTGGTGATAGTGGTGGTAGTGGTGGTAGCAGTAGTGATAGTGGTGGTAGTGGTGGTGGTAGTAGTGGTGGTGGTAGTGGTGGTAGTGGTGGTTGTGGTGGTGGTAGTGGTGGTGGTAGTAGTGGTGGTGGTAGTGGTGGCAGTGGTGGTGGTAGCGGTGGTAGTAGTAGTGGTGGTAGTGGTGGTGGTAATGGTGGTAGTGGTGGTGGTAGTGGTGGAAGTGGTGGTGGTAGTGGGGGTGGTGGTAGTGGTGGTGGTGTTAGTGGTGGTAATGGTGGTAGTGGTGGTGGTAGTGGTGGTAGTGGTAGTGGTGGTGGTGGTGGCAGTGGTGGAAGTGGTGGAAGTGGTGGTAGTGGTGGTGGTGGTAGTGGTGGTAGTGGTGGTAGTGCTGGTGGTAGTGGTGGTAGTGGTGGTGGCAGTGGTGGTGGTATCAGTGGTGATAGTGGTGGTGGTAGTAGTGGTGGTAGTGGTGGTAGTGGTGGTTGTGGTGGTGGTAGTGGAGGTGGTAGTAGTGGTGGTGGTGGTAGTGGTGGCAGTGGTGGTGGTAGCGGTGGTGGTAGTGGTGGTGGTAGTGGTGGAGGTGGTGGTGGTAGTGGTGGTAATGGTGGTAGTGGTGGTGGTAGTGGTGGTAGTGGTAGTGGTGGTGGTGGTGGCAGTGGTGGTGGCGGTAGTAGTGGTGATAGTGGTGGTAGTGGTGATAGTGGTGGTAGTGGTGGTAGTGGTGGTGGTGGCAGTGGTGATAGTGGTAGTGGTGGTGGTAGTAGTGGTGGTGGTAGTGGTGGAAGTGGTGGTGGTAGTGGTAGTGGTGGTGGTGGTGGTGGTGGTAGCAGTGGTGATAGTGGTAGTAGTCGTGGTAGTATCAGTGGTGATAGTGGTGGTAGTGGTGGTGGTAGTAGTGGTGGTAGTGGTGGTAGTTGTGGTTGTGGTGGTGGTAGTGGTGGCGGTAGTAGTGGTGGTAGTGGTTGCAGTGGTGGTGGTAGTAGTGGTGGTAGTAGTGGTGGTAGTGGTGGAAGTGGTGGTGGTGGTAGTGGTGGTAATGGTGGTAGTGGTGGTGGTAGTGGTAGTGGTGGTGGTGGTGGCAGTGGTGGTGGCGGTAGTAGTGGTGATAGTGGTGGTAGTGGTGATAGTGGTGGTAGTGGTGGTGGTAGTAGTGGTGGTGGTAGTGGTGGAAGTGGTGGTGGTAGTGGTGGTGGTGGTGGTACTGGTGGTAGCAGTGATGATAGTGGTGGTAGTGGTGGTGGTATCAGTGGTGATAGTGGTGGTAGTGGTGGTGGTAGTAGTGGTGGTGGTAGTGGTGGTAGTGGTGGTTGTGGTGGTGGTAGTGGTGGTGGTAGTAGTGGTGGTGGTAGTGGTGGTGGTAGTAGTGGTGGTAGTGGTGGTAGTGGTGGAAGTGGTGGTGGTAGTGGGGGTGGTGGTAGTGGTGGTGGTGTTAGTGGTGGTAATGGTGGTAGTGGTGGTGGTAGTGGTGGTAGTGGTAGTGGTGGTGGTGGTGGTAGTGGTGGTGGTGGTAGTGGTGGAAGTGGTGGTAGTGGTGGTGGTGGTAGTGGTGGTAGTGGTGGTAGTGCTGGCGGTAGTGGTGGTAGTGGTGGTGGCAGTGGTGGTGGTATCAGTGGTGATAGTGGTGGTGGTAGTAGTGGTGGTAGTGGTGGTAGTGGTGGTTGTTGTGGTGGTAGTGGAGGTGGTAGTAGTGGTGGTGGTGGTAGTGGTGGCAGTGGTGATGGTAGCGGTGGTGGTAGTAGTGGTGGTAGTGGTGGTGGTAGTGGTGGAAGTGGTGGTGGTAGTGGTGGTGGTGGTAGTGGTGGTAATGGTGGTAGTGGTGGTGGTAGTGGTGGTAGTGGTAGAGGTGGTGGTGGTGGCAGTGGTGGTGGCGGTAGTAGTGGTGATAGTGGTGGTAGTGGTGATAGTGGTGGTAGTGGTGGTAGCAGTAGTGATAGTGGTGGTAGTGGTGGTGGTAGTGGTGGTGGTAGCAGTGGTGATAGTAGTGGTAGTGGTGGTGGTAGTAGTGGTGGTGGTAGTGGTGGAAGTGGTGGTAGTAGTGGTGGTGGTGGTGGTGGTAGTGGTGGTGGTGGTGGTAGTGGTGGTAGTGGTGGTAGCAGTGATGATAGTGGTGGTAGTCGTGGTAGTATCAGTGGTGATAGCGGTGGTAGTGGTGGTGGTAGTGGT
>NW_027195649.1:70000-80000 GCF_038502225.1 Cherax quadricarinatus | reverse complement strand
TACACAACCTTGTACACTACCTTCCTAGTACACAACCTTGTACACTACCTTCCTAGTACACAACCTAGTACACTACCTTCCTAGTACACAACCTTGTACACTACCTTCCTAGTACACAGTCTTGTACACTACCTTCCTAGTACACAACCTAGTACACTACCTTCCTAGTACACAACCTAGTACACTACCTTCCTGGTACACAACCTAGTACACTACCTTCCTAGTACACAACCTAGTACACTACCGTCCTAGTACACAACCTAGTACACTACCTTCCTAGTACACAACCTTGTACACTACCTTCCTAGTACACAACCTAGTACACTACCTTCCTAGTACACAGTCTTGTACACTACCTTCCTAGTACACAGTCTTGTACACTACCTTCCTAGCACACAGTCTTGTACACTACCTTCCTAGTACACAGTCTTGTACACTACCTTCCTAGTACACAACCTAGTACACTACCTTCCTAGTACACAACCTTGTACACTACCTTCCTAGTACACAGTCTTGTACACTACCTTCCTAGTACACAACCTAGTACACTACCTTCCTAGTATACAACCTAGTACAGTACGTTCCTAGTACACAGCCTATTACACTATCTTCCTAGTACACTACCTAGTACACTACCTAGTACACTACCTAGTACACTACCTTCCTAGTACACAACCTAGTACACTACCTTCCTAGTACACAACCTAGTACAGTACGTTCCTAGTACACTACCTTCCTAGTACACAACCTAGTACACTACCTTCCTAGTATACAACCTAGTACAGTACGTTCCTAGTACACTACCTTCCTAGTACACAACCTAGTACACTACCTTCCTAGTATACAACCTAGTACAGTACGTTCCTAGTACACAGCCTATTTCACTATCTTCCTAGTACACTACCTAGTACACTACCCTCCAAGTACAAAACCTAGTACACTACCTTCCTAGTACACTACCTAGTACACTACCTTCCAAGTACACAACCTAGTACACTACCTTCCAAGTACTCAACCTAGTATACTACCTTCCTAGTACACTACCTTCCTAGTACACTACCTAGTACACTACCTTCCAAGTACACAACCTAGTACACTACCTTCCAAGTACACAACCTAGTACACTACCTTCCTAGTACATAACCTAGTACACTACCTTCCTAGTGCACAACCTAGTACACTACCTTCCTAGTACACAACCTAGTACACTACCTTCCTAGTACACAACCTAGTACACTACCTTCCTAGTACACAACCTAGTACACTACCTTCCTAGTACACAACCTAGTACACTACCTTCCAAGTACACAACCTAGTACACTACCTTCCTAGTACACAACCTAGTACACTACCTTCCTAGTACACAACCTAGTACACTACCTTCCTAGTACACAACCTAGTACACTACCTTCCTTGTACACAACCTAGTACACTACCTTCCTAGTACACAACCTAGTACACTACCTTCCTAGTACACAACCTAGTACGCTACCTTCCTAGTACACAACCTAGTACACTACCTTCCTAGTACACAACCTAGTACACTACCTTCCTAGTACACAACCTAGTACACTACCTTCCTAGTACACAACCTAGTACGCTACCTTCCTAGTACACAACCTAGTACGTTACTTCTCTTTGTGTTACTTCCCCTTTGTTCACTAACCTAACACTGGGCAAATTTTTCCTTATGTCCTTCTAGTTCATTTGAACTTCCAGTTTCCACTTGTGTGCCCTCGTTCTGGTCTCTCTCTTCTTAAATTGTCTTTATTCTCGCTCTCTCTCTCTCTCTCTCTCTCTCTCTCTCTCTCTCTCTCTCTCTCTCTCTCTCATATCTATCAGTATTTTATACGTTGTGATCATGTCTTCCCTGGTTCTAAGGTCTTCCATCTCTAGCTCTGAGATCTTCTGGTGATGTTAGAGCTTTTACTCCTAAAAGATCCTCGAATCTCAGCTCTAGTTCAAGTTGGTACTCTTCCTCTGTCCTCTCTCTCATATGGTGCTTTTCCTCTGTCCTCTCTCTCATATGGTACTCTTCCTCTGTCCTCTCTCTCATATGGTACTCTTCCTCTGTCCTCTCTCACATATGGTACTCTTCCTCTGACACTCAGCTTCTTGATCCTTCCTCGCCTTGCATCTCCAGGGATTGAATTCCAACAGCCAGTTCTCGGGCAACTCATGTAGCTGGTTTGAGTTTTGTCGTGTGCTGCAGTCCCACTGTGTTCTTCGCTTTTGACTGGAAGTCTTTCACAAACAGATTGTTACGAATGTATCCTGTAGACCACTTTATTTTAGTGCTTGTCGTAGTAAACTTATAAAAAGAACCAAACTATCACATAAGTGTCACCATACGTAGGGCTCACTTGTTAAAAAAATGAATTTATTAGGTTTCTGCTTGTTTTATTAACAGTGTTAATAATCACTTAAACTTCCTCTAGTGAATTAATTAATCATATTTTTAAAACAGAATTTCTCATATTGTAATCACTAGGAGTAAAACTTATTTCAGTACCCTTATTTTCACACTTATAATACATTAAATAATTTTAACTTGCACTTGGCAGTTTCTAGACTCCCTCACGAGGAATCAAAAGATACATATATACAAATAAAAGTGCAGAGACAGACATTTACAAGCCTAAACGACACACTGACGCAAATAACAGAGTTCTTCCAATAGAACCATTACTCTTAACTTTTTCTTTATCCGAGTCGATAAAAACGTAGCACTTAGACTCAATAAACGCTTTTCTAATGTCATCAAGAGTTCTTACACCCTCTCAGGCCGTACTATACCCTAGATACAGGCGACTTCTGAAGAAATGTAGAGTGGTTAACAGCCAGTTTCTCCAGTAGACGCTTCCTCTACTAAAGGAAGTTGTGAACTAAACAAGGTAAGGTGTTACCAGCCAACCTAAACTCTGTCTGAGAAGGGGTTGAGCAACTCAAATTATTTGCTGGTGCTTGTCACCGCACCAGTAGTTTAGACTAATTAAACATCCTACCTTTGTACATATCTAACAGTATAAGGCAGATAATAGTATAAAACACAATATCATTATTTTAGCTATTAATAATGATATCGACAATATAGTATTAAGTGAATAGGAAAATATATACAGACAAAATTAATTAATAACATTGGGTCTATGCACAGGACGCAACACAGATTAACTGTAGAAAGAAATCCATATGTACTCTTGTTAACACATTTTGGGGCCTAGTTCCTAGGCCTAGTGTGTATCCATATGCTCCTGCGCTACCGTCCACCGGGTGGCTATGAGGTACACAATAAACTAGTCACCATCGTCCACAGGATGGATATGAGGTACACAATAAACTAGTCACCATCGTCCACAGGATGGATATGAGGTACACAATAAACTAGTCACCATCGTCCACAGGATGGATATGAGGTACACAATAAACTAGTCACCATCGTCCACAGGATGGATATGAGGTACACAATAAACTAGTCACCATCGTCCACAGGATGGATATGAGGTACACAATAAACTAGTCACCATCGTCCACAGGATGGATATGAGGTACACAATAAACTAGTCACCATCGTCCACAGGATGGATATGAGGTACACAATAAACTAGTCACCATCGTCCACAGGATGGATATGAGGTACACAATAAAATTAGCCGTCTCGACGGCAAATTCTAAGAATCAACAACTCTGAAAAGGGGTTGTTTACCCCACTTGCCTCCAGGAACGGATCCAGTACAGATACATTTCGCGATTCACAGCTGAACATCATACTGGGAAAAGTATACTGAAATTGGTCCCAACTATAGTTGAAGGCACGATAGATGGGGGTACAGTAAGTAGATGGACACTTAACCGTCTCTCGGGACAGGAGACCAGATAGTGACTCCACCAGGAGGCCTGGAGAGATATCTCTACGTAGTTAAGTGAGCATCTAGGCAGACACTGCCTGCTACAGCCTGGTCTCAGACCAGGTCTTCAAGCAGCAAGACTGGTCTGATCACCTCCCCTCCCCTCGCCACCTCCTCCCCTCTTCTACTTCTCCCCTCCGTCGAATATATCATACCGTCCTTTACCCACCTCACTCATACCTATTTTGCCACCTCCCTCTCCTCCCAGCTTTCCCCTCACCTTCACCTCCTCTTTCTCACCACCTTCCCCTCACCTCTCTCACCGTCTCCCCTTCCCTGTCTTCCTCAACTCCCTCCTTCCCCCATCGTCCCCAAAACTTGGGAACAAGAGGCGGTCCAGGTCAAAAAGTTTCAGACAGCCTTGTTTCTCTCAGGGGAAAATTTGCCTTAATGCCAATGGAAATTAACCGCGTTGCAAAAGTTGTTTGGATTTGCCCGTTGTGGCCCCCGTTGTGACCCCGTTGTGGCCCTGTTGTGGCCCGTTGTTGTGTTTAATTGCACGAGGGCTGGTAAAACACCGTGTTTTATCGTTAATGGTGAGGGAGAGAGAAAGAGAAAGAGAGAGAGAGAGAAAGAGAGAGAGAGAGAGAGAGAGAGAGAGAGAGAGAGAGAGAGAGAGAGACAGACAGACAGACAGACAGACAGACAGACAGACAGACAGATAGACAGACAGACAGACAGACAGAGATATTCATCAATCAGTCATGCTCTATTTGTCGTGGAAATTCAACTTTCTCCTCCTATGATAACGCTGGAAACACTCTCATCTACACACTCCCGTAACGATCCCGACTTTCTCGGAGGTACGACTCACCGGCCTTGAAAGTTTGAAGCCCATCGGACGAGGCATTCTCGAGTAATAAACAAAAGCGAATAATTAGTCACCTAACTTAGATGAAGCTACTAATTAAGACTAAGACCTACTCCTAGGACTAGGATTAGGAGTAGTACTAGGACTAGCACTAGGACTAGCACTAGGACTAGCACTAGGACTAGCACTAGGACTAGCACTAGGCCTAGCACTAGGACTAACACTAGGACTAGCACTAGGACTAGCACTAGGACTAGCACTAGGACTAGCACTAGGACTAGCACTAGGACTAGCACTAGGACTAACACTAGGACTAGCACTAGGACTAACACTAGGACTAACACTAGGACTAACACTAGGACTAGCACTAGGACTAGCACTAGGACTAGCACTAGGACTAACACTAGGACTAGCACTAGGACTAGCACTAGGACTAGCACTAGGACTAGCACTAGGACTAACACTAGGACTAACACTAGGACTAACACTAGGACTAGCACTAGGACTAACACTAGGACTAACACTAGGACTAACACTAGGACTAGCACTAGGACTAGCACTAGGACTAACACTAGGACTAACACTAGGACTAGCACTAGGACTAGCACTAGGACTAGCACTAGGACTAACACTAGGACTAACACTAGGACTAACACTAGGACTAGCACTAGGACTAGCACTAGGACTAGCACTAGGACTAACACTAGGACTAGCACTAGGACTAACACTAGGACTAGCACTAGGACTAACACTAGGACTAACACTAGGACTAGCACTAGGACTAGCACTAGGACTAGCACTAGGACTAGCACTAGGACTAGCACTAGGACTAACACTAGGACTAGCACTAGGACTAACACTAGGACTAACACTAGGACTAGCACTAGGACTAGCACTAGGACTAACACTAGGACTAGCACTAGGACTAACACTAGGACTAACACTAGGATTAACACTAGGACTAACACTAGGACTAGCACTAGGACTAACACTAGGACTAACACTAGGACTAACACTAGGACTAGCACTAGGACTAACACTAGGACTAACACTAGGACTAGCACTAGGACTAACACTAGGACTAGCACTAGGACTAACACTAGGACTAACACTAGGACTAACACTAGGACTAACACTAGGACTAGCACTAGGACTAACACTAGGACTAACACTAGGACTAACACTAGGACTAGCACTAGGACTAGCACTAGGACTAACACTAGGACTAGCACTAGGACTAACACTAGGACTAACACTAGGACTAGCACTAGGACTAACACTAGGACTAACACTAGGACAAACACTAGGACTAACACTAGGACTAACACTAGGACTAGCACTAGGACTAACACTAGGACTAACACTAGGACTAGCACTAGGACTAGCACTAGGACTAATACTAGGACTAGCACTAGGACTAGCACTAGGACTAACACTAGGACTAGCACTAGGACTAACACTAGGACTAACACTAGGACTAACACTAGGACTAACACTAGGACTAACACTAGGACTAACACTAGGACTAACACTAGGACTAACACTAGGACTAGCACTAGGACTAACTCTTGGACTAACACTAGGACTAACACTAGGACTAACACTAGGACTAACACTAGGACTAACACTAGGACTAACACTAGGACTAACACTAGGACTAGCACTAGGACTAACACTAGGACTAACACTAGGACTAACACTAGGACTAGCACTAGGATTAACACTAGGACTAACACTAGGACTAACACTAGGACTAGCACTAGGACTAGCACTAGGACTAACACTAGGACTAGCACTAGGACTAACACTAGGAATAACACTAGGACTAACACTAGGACTAGCACTAGGACTAGCACTAGGACTAACACTAGGACTAGCACTAGGACTAGCACTAGGACTAGCACTAGGACTAGCACTAGGACTAACACTAGGACTAACACTAGGACTAACACTAGGACTAGCACTAGGACTAGCACTAGGACTAGCACTAGGACTAGCACTAGGACTAACACTAGGACTAACACTAGGACTAACACTAGGACTAGCACTAGGACTAGCACTAGGACTAACACTAGGACTAGCACTAGGACTAACACTAGGACTAACACTAGGACTAACACTAGGACTAGCACTAGGACTAGCACTAGGACTAACACTAGGACTAGCACTAGGACTAGCACTAGGACTAGCACTAGGACTAGCACTAGGACTAACACTAGGACTAGCACTAGGACTAGCACTAGGACTAGCACTAGGACTAGCACTAGGACTAGCACTAGGACTAGCACTAGGACTAGCACTAGCACTAGGACTAGCACTAGGACTAGCACTAGGACTAGCACTAGGACTAGCACTAGGACTAGCACTAGGACTAGCACTAGGACTAGCACTGAACAACACCACAAATGCGTTGAAACATACGGATTGAGAAATAACGAAGAAAAAAAGAGCGAGAAGTGGGCAGCCTGGTAGACAGTGGGCAGCCTGGTAGACAGTGGGCAGCCTGGTAGACAGTGGGCAGCCTGGTAGACAGTGGGCAGCCTGGTAGACAGTGGGCAGCCTGGTAGACATTAGGCAGCCTGATAGACAGTGGGCAGCCTGGTAGACAGTGGGAAAGGAGTACGCAGCCTGGTAGACAAGGGGCAAGGAGTACGCAGCCTGGTAGACAAGGGGCAAGGAGTACGCAGCCTGGTAGACTAGGGGCAAGGAGTACGCAGCCTGGTAGACAGTGGGCAAGGAGTACGCAGCCTGGTAGACAAGGGGCAAGGAGTACGCAGCCTGGTAGACTAGGGGCAAGGAGTAGGCAGCCTTGTAGACAGTGAGCAAGGAGTGGGCAGCCTGGTAGACAGTGGGCAAGGAGTAGACAGCCTGGAATACAGTGGGCAAGGAGTGGGCAGCCTGGTAGACAGTGGGCAAGGAGTGGGCAGCCTGGTAGACAGTGGGCAAGGAGTGGACAGCCTGGTAGACAGTGGGCAAAGAGTGGGCAGCCTGGTAGACAGTGGGCAAGGAATGGGCAGCCTGGTAGACAGTGGGCAAGGAGTGAGCAGCCTGGAAGACGGTGAGCAGCCTGGTAGACAGTGAGCAAAATGGTAGACAGTGAGCAGTCTGGTAGACAGTGAGCAGCCTGGTAGACAGTGGGCAAGAAGTGGGCAGCCTGATAGACAGTGGGCAAGGAGTGGGCAGCCTGGTAGACAGTGAGCAGCCTGGTAGACAGTGGGCAAGGAGTGGGCAGCCTGGTAGACAGTGGGCAAGGAGTGGGCAGCCTGGTGCACAGTGGGCAAGGAGTGGGCAGCCTGGTGCACAGTGGGCAAGGAGTGGGCAGCCTGGTACACAGTGGGCAAAGAGTGGGCAGCCTGGTACACAGTGAGCAAGGAGTGGGCAGCCTGGTGCACAGAGGGCAGCCTGGTACACAGTGGGCAGCCTGGTACACAGTGGGCAGCCTGGTTCACAGTGGGCAGCCTGGTACACAGTGGGCAGCCTGGTACACAGTGGGCAGCCTGGTACACAGTGGGCAGCCTGGTACACAGTGGGCAGCCTGGTACACAGTGGGCAGCCTGGTACACAGTGGGCAGCCTGATACACAGTGGGCAGCCTGGTACACAGTGGGCAGCCTGGTACACAGTGGGCAGCCTGGTACACAGTAGGCAGCCTGGTACACAGTAGGCAGCCTGGTACACAGTGGGCAGCCTGGTACACAGTGGGCAGCCTGGTACACAGTGGGCAGCCTCATACACAGTGGGCAGCCTGGTACACAGTGGGCAGCCTGGTACACAGTGGGCAGCCTGGTACACAGTGGGCAGCCTGGCACACAGTGGGCAGCCTGGTACACAGTGGGCAGCCTGGTACACAGTAGGCAGCCTGGTACACAGTGGGCAGCCTGGTACACAGTGGGCAGCCTGGTACACAGTGGGCAGCCTGGTACACAGTGGGCAGCCTGGTACACAGTGGGCAGCCTGGTACACAGTGGGCAGCCTGGTACACAGTGGGCAGCCTAGTACACAGTGGGCAGCCTGGTACACAGTGGGCAAGGAGTGGGCAGCCTGATAGACAGTGGGCAAGGAGTGGGCAGCCTGGTAGACAATGAGCAGCCTGGTAAACAGTGGGCAAGGAGTGGGCAGCCTGGTAGACAGTGGGCAAGGAGTGGGCAGCCTGGTAGACAGTTTGCAAGGAGTGGGCAGCCTGGTGCACAGTGGGCAAGGAGTGGGCAGCCTGGTGCACAGTGGGCAAGGAGTGGGCAGCCTGGTACACAGTGGGCAAGGAGTGGGCAGCCTGGTACACAGTGAGCAAGGAGTGGGCAGCCTTGTGCACAGAGGGCAACCTGGTACACAGTGGGCAGCCTGGTACACAGTGGGCAGCCTGGTTCACAGTGGGCAGCCTGGTACACAGTGGGCAGCCTGGTACACAGTGGGCAGCCTGGTACACAGTGGGCAGCCTGGTACACAGTGGGCAGCCTGGTACACAGTAGGCAGCCTGGTACACAGTGGGCAGCCTGGTACGCAGTGGGCAGCCTGGTACACAGTGGGCAGCCTGATACACAGTGGGCAGCTTGGTACACAGTGTGCAGCCTGGTACACAGTGGGCAGCCTGGTACACAGTAGGCAGCCTGGTACACAGTCGGCAGCCTGGTACACAGTCGGCAGCCTGGTACACAGTGGGCAGCCTGGTACACAGTGGGCAGCCTCATACACAGTGGGCAGCCTGGTACACAGTGGGCAGCCTGGTACACAGTGGGCAGCCTGGTACACAGTAGGCAGCCTGGTACACAGTGGGCAGCCTGGTACGCAGTGGGCAGCCTGGTACACAGTGGGCAGCCTGATACACAGTGGGCAGCCTGGTACACAGTGGGCAGCCTGGTACACAGTGGGCAGCCTGGTACACAGTAGGCAGCCTGGTACACAGTGGGCAGCCTGGTACACAGTGGGCAGCCTGGTACACAGTGGGCAGCCTGGTACACAGTGGGCAGCCTGGTACACAGTGGGCAGCCTGGTACACAGTGGGCAGCCTGGTACACAGTGGGCAGCCTGGTACACAGTGGGCAGCCTGGTACACAGTAGGCAGCCTGGTACACAGTGGGAAGCCTGGTACACAGTGGGCAGCCTGGTACACAGTGGGCAGCCTGGTACACAGTGGGCAGCCTGATACACAGTGGGCAGCCTGGTACACAGTGGGCAGCCTGGTACACAGTAGGCAGCCTGGTACACAGTGGGCAGCCTGGTACACAGTAGGCAGCCTGGTACACAGTGGGCAGCCTGGTACACAGTGGGCAGCCTGGTACACAGTG
>NW_027195649.1:25000-67500 GCF_038502225.1 Cherax quadricarinatus | reverse complement strand
TATTATTATTATTATTGTTTTAATTACTATTATTATCATGATTAATATTTAAATTATCATTATCACGATAATAATAACAGCCAGTCGGAGTATCATAACAATTGGGAAATCCATTATCAGGAAAATGCTAATTCTCGCCGTCTGATAGACTTGATAGACCTCAGGAGACTTGATTAAATTTATGTTAATCTTCGCCAAATAGAGAATTTTTCTAAAAGCTGGCGAGGAAACTGGCGAGGAAGCTGGCGAGGATGACGGAAAAAACGGAAGAGAGTCAAAATTGGATTCTTTGCTGTGGAAAATATCGTCGACTTTGCTGCTGCCATGAACATTGTTGAGGTAAGATTGGTGTGGGGGTGGCAGGGAGTCTGACAGACTGGCAGGGAGTCTGACAGACTGGCAGGGAGTCTGACAGACTGGCAGGGAGTCTGACAGACTGGCAGGGAGGCTGACAGACTGGTAGGGAGGCTGACAGACTGGCAGGGAGGCTGACAGACTGGCAGGGAGTCTAACAGACTGGCAGGGAGGCTGACAGACTGGCAGGGAGGCTGACAGACTGGCAGGGAGTCTAACAGACTGGCAGGGAGGCTGGCAGACTAGCAGGAAGGCAGGCAGACTGCCAGGGAGGCAGGCAGACTGGCAGGGAGGCTGACAGACTGGCAGGGAGGCTGGCAGGCTGGCAGGCTGGCAGGCTGGCAGGCTGGCAGGCTGGCAGGCTGGCAGGGAGGCTGGCAGACTGACAGGGAGGCTGGCAGACTTTCAGGGAAGGCTGATGGACAGGCAAAGAAGGCTGATAGACAGGCAGGAAGACTACTTCCTAGAGTGTACCTAGAGGTAATTCCTAGGGTCAGTCTACCCCGTGACCCAGACTAAGACAATGATCTCCTTTAAAGGTGAACTAATTGTACAGTATCTATCAACACTAAAGTAGTGACCACCATCTATCAAGACTAAGGTACTGAACACCATCTATCAAGACTAAGGAACTGAACACCATCTATCAGAGCTAAGGTACTGAACACCATCTATCAAGACTAAGGAACTGAACACCATCTATCAGAGCTAAGGTACTGAACACCATCTATCAACACTAAGGAACTGAACACCATCTATCAGAGCTAAGGTACTGAACACCATCTATCAGCACTAAGGTACTAAACATCATCTATCAAGACTAAGGAAATGAACACCATCTATCTACACTAAGGTACTGAACCCCATCTATTAGCACTAAGGTAATGAACACCATCTATCAGCAATGAGGTATTTAACACCACTTATCAACACTAAGGTACTGAGCACCATCTATCAACACTAAGGTACTGAACATCATCTATCTACACTAAGGTAAAGAACTCCATCTATCAGCACTAAGGTACTGAACACTATCAAGACTAAGGGACTGAACACCATCTATCAAAGCCATCATGTTGACGGATTTGTGGGGACGTGAGCTAGAGTTCGTCACGGCCACGCTAACTGGAAATTCGTCCGTAAAAACTTGCATTTGTGGTCACAGTGGTGCCTGTGCTAACCTTCCTATTGGATGAATCTTCTTGTAGCTAGCTGTCTCAGTGGCTAACGCGACTGTCTGGAGTTTGAGACTCTCTGACCGCGGGTTCTATCCCCACCCGTGGTATGGTTTGTTTTTAAAGGACTGAACATCATCTATCAAGGCTAAGAGACTGAACACCTCAAAATTCCTCCTCCATTTCTTCAACAGTCTCCATAATCAAAGTCGCCTCCGAAATGGACTAAAGAAGCTTGCTAGGCAGGCGAAAGGTTTCTCCAGTAAGTATATTCACAACAGTATGTATAGAATACTCAATATATACAGCTATACATTTAACATTTTGTATTTTTTGAGAGGCATTTAGAATTTAGATATTATTATGTAAAACAGTTACTTTATTTTAGATAATAAGTTTTTGAACACTGTAGTAACACCAGCAGTGTGCTGCTACACTATTCTATGTGATAATAACACTGTAGTAACAACAGCAGCGTGCTGCTACACTATTCTATGTGATAATAACACTGTAGTAACAACAGCAGCGTGCTGCTACACTATTCTATGTGATAATAACACTGTAGTAACAACAGCAGCGTGCTGCTACACTATTCTATGTGATAATAACACTGTAGTAACACCAGCAGTGTGCTGCTACACTATTCTATGTGATAATAACACTGTAGTAACACCAGCAGTGTGCTGCTACACTATTCTATGTGATAATAACACTGTAGTAACACCAGCAGTGTGCTGCTACACTATTCTATGTGATAATAACACTGTAGTAACACCAGCAGTGTGCTGCTACACTATTCTATGTGATAATAACACTGTAGTAACAACAGCAGCGTGCTGCTACACTATTCTATGTGATAATAACACTGTAGTAACACCAGCAGTGTGCTGCTACACTATTCTATGTGATAATAACACTGTAGTAACACCAGCAGTGTGCTGCTACACTATTCTATGTGATAATAACACTGTAGTAACACCAGCAGTGTGCCGCTACACTATTCTATGTGATAATTACACTGTAGGAAAACCAGCAGTCCGCTGCTACACTATTCTGTATGATAATTATACTTCAGGAACACCAGCAGTGTACTGCTACGCTATTCTATGTGATAATTACACTGTAGGAACATCAGCAGTGTGCTGATACACTATTCTATGTGATAATTACACTGTAAGAATGCCAGCAGTGTGCTGCTACAATATTCTATGTGATAATTACAATGTAGGAACACCAGTAGTGTGCTCCTACACTATTCTATGTGATAATTGCACTGTACGAACACCAGCAGTGTGCTGCTACACTAGTGTCTGTGATAATTACGCAGTAGGAACACCAGCAGTGTGCTGCTACACTATTCTATGTGATAATTACACTTTAAGAACACCAGCAGTGCTCTGCTACACTATTCCATGTGATAATTACAATGTAGGAACACGAGCAATGTGATATCACATTATTCTATGTGACAATTACACTGTAGGAACACCAGCAATGTGCTGCTACACTGTTCTATGTGATAATTACACTGTAAGAACACCTGCACTGTGCTGCTACACTAGTGTCTGTGATAATTACGCAGTAGGAGCAACAGCAGTGTGCTGCTACACTATTCTATGTGATAATTACACTGTAAGAACACCAGCAGTGTGCTGCTACACTATTCTATGTGATAATTACACTTTAAGAACACCAGCTGTGTGCTGCTGCACTATTCTATGTGATAATTACACGGTAGGAACACCATCAATGTGCTCTTACACTATTCTATGTGATAATTACACTGAAGGAACAACAGCAGCGTGCTGCTACACTATTCTATGTGATAATAACACTGTAGTAACACCAGCAGTGCTCTGCTACACTATTCGATGTGATAATTACAATGTAGGAACACCAGCAATGTGCTATCACATTATTCTATGTGATAATTACACTGTAGGAACACCAGCAATGTGCTGCTTCACTATTCTATGTGATAATTACACTGTAGGAACATCAGCAGTGTGCTGCTACACTATTCTATGTGAAAATTACACTACAGGAACATCAGCAGTGTGCTGCTACGTTATTCTATGTGATAATTACACTGTAGGAACACCAGCAGTGTGTTGCTACACTATTCTATGTGATAATTATACTGTAGGAACACCAGCAGTGTGCTGCTACACTATTCTATGTGATAATTATACTGTAATAACACCAGCAATGTGCTGCTACACTATTCTATAGTTACACAGTGAGAACAAAAGCTAGTTATGTTTTCTGTCATGTTCCATCACACAGGATTAGTTTCATTCACATGATAATGAAATGTGTCAGGCTGAGCTGGGAGACTCTCACAGTCATTCTAAATATCGGGTGGTACGAGAGGGAGGGGAGGTAGATAGAGGGGAGCTTGATAAACGGGGGAAGAAGGGGAAATATGGAGGAGGTAGGAGGAAGTGAATGGAGGATGAATGGGTGTGCGAGGAGGCTCGCATGAGTGAGTGAAGAGACAGAGAGAGATAGAGAAATATTACTTAGAATCCATAATGTATATTGTTCTTTAACATAACAAGAGTTAGGGTGGTGGAGAGAGAAAGAGGGAAGGTAGAGAGGATGGCAGGCAGGTAGACAAGGGAGGATTGTAGATCTCTAGCTAAGTCGATTTTCCTCACCCTCCCTCCTTCCCTCCCTCCCTCACTCCCTCCCTCCCTCCCTCCCTCCCTCCCTCCCTCCCTTCCTCCCGCTGCCTCCTTCCTCCCTCCCTTTTCCTGTTTCCAGGTAATAATAACTCCAGCTCTGATAGAAGGAAATCTTTGAAGCTGCTGAAGCTGCTGAAGCTGCTGAAGCTGCTGAAGCTGCTGAAGCTGCTGAAGCTGCTGGACACTTACTGGAACATTAGACGATATCTTCATCGTCTTGCTGACGTCTCCCAGTTCTAACTGACACTACTGTAGTCTCCCAGCCCAGGCTGACACTGCAACTGAAGTCTCCCAGCCCAGGCTGACACTACTACAGAAGACTCCCATTCAGGCTGACAGTACTAAAGTCTCCCAGCCCAGGCTGACATATTTCAACACCAGTGTGGTAGATGTATACAATATTTCCTTAATGAAAAATCAATAGGCCTACTTTTCTACTTCTGTACACACGCGCGCACACACACACACACACACACACACACACACACACACACACACACACACACACACACACACACACACACACACACACACACACACACACACACACACACACACACACCTCGTCTCCCTTCAACAAGAATCAGCACATCTCCGAATCCCAGTTTTTCCTCTCTATTTTTTAACTGTCTTTCCCTTCCCTTCCCTTCCGTTCCCTTCCCTTCCCTCCCTCACTCCCAGCCTTCCAATTCGTCCGTCCTGCGTGCCTTTGCGTGCAGCTGCGTGTAAACTGAAGTCAACGAAGTGGTGTGTGTCAGAGGGAGGGTCATTAAGGCGTACTAGCTTTGGTTAGACTACCTTTACCAGACTATGGTGCTCAAAGAACAGGCAACACAGTGCTGCTATCTCTCTCTCTCTCTCTCTCTCTCTCTCTCTCTCTCTCTCTCTCTCTCTCTCTCTCTCTCTCTCTCTCTCTCTCTCTCTCTCTCTCTCTCTCTCTTTATTGCTTCTCTCTCTCTTCCTTCCCCTTATATGTTTTTTTCTTTGATATCTCGAGAGCGAGGGAGTGAAAACGATATCAATTTTGTTCAATTCAAGTGTGTTAAATATCGCGCGTGTGTGTGTGTGTGTGTGTGTGTGTGTGTGTGTGCGCGCGCGCACAGGAGGGCGTGTTCCCACACGTCTCAGTATTACCAATACCTGTAAAAGATCCAAATGTTTTCTCAACCCCAGCCACTATTTTGAAATCATCTAACTTTTGCTGGCAACAGTGGCGTCCCCACAGCCGGTCCTAGTTTATACAAATATATATTATTGTTTTATTATTACCACATCGGCCGCTTTCCACCAAGGCAGGGTGGTCCGAAAAAGAAAATACTTTCATCATCATTCAGTCCATCACTGTCTTGTCAGAGGCGTGCTTACACTACAGTTTTAAAACTGCAACATTAACGCCCTTCCTTCAGAGTGCAGACACTGTACTTCCCATCTCCAGGACTCAAGTCCGGCCTGCCGGTTTCCCTGAATCCTTTCATAAATATTACCCTGCTCACACTCCAACAGCACGTCAAGTCCTAAAAACCATTTGTCTCCTTTAGCTCCGGTCTAACACTCTCACGCATGCTTGCTGGAAGTCCAAGCCCCTCGCACACAAAACCTCCTTTACCCATTCCCACCAACCTCTCCTAGGCAGACCTCTACTCCGCCTTCCCTTCACAACAGGAAATGGTTCATATCTAGCGATGTAAACTATTTCATTGTTAAATTAAGTAGCTTAGCCCATTCCACATACTTCAGTGTTGAGTTCGAAGCAAGTAATTCATTGCCTTTTCTATATGTTTTAATTATTAAGTGTAACAATGATTATAAACTTGAAATTTGCAGAAAACCTACACATAACTGTTTGTATTATTCTTCACTTCAAGACAGAGTTAAACTGTCGGTTTTCTCGTCAATGTTTTTGACAGCTTTACGTATAAGCACTGCGCTATATATATATATATATATATATATATATATATATATATATATATATATATATATATATATATATATATATATATATATATATACAAATATTGTATCTATGTCCTCAGCAGGACTCGAACCTGCAAACTCTGTATGAAAGTCCACAGTACTTTACCACTGAGCTAGACCCAAGACAATGTTTGTAAATAATTACGCCTGTTCGCGAATTGTTAAGCATTTCAAATCTCTTTCCTGCATGTGGCAGGATTCGATGAAATAACTTTCAAAACGAGCTTGGTGCCCGGGGGTAACGGGTAACATCGTCTAGCTCCGACTGGATGCCCATACTTATCTTGCGTCTGGCTCAGTGGTAAAGTACTGTGGACTCTGATACAGAGTTTGCAGGTTCGAGTCCTGCTGTGGACGTAGAGACAATGTTTGTAAATAATTTCGCCTGTTTGCGAATTATTAAGCAAATAATAATAATAATAATTATTATTATTATTATTATTATTATTATTATTATTAAATAAAGGTATTTGTGGTATTAGTCAGAATATGAAATTGATGACAACATTTGGTCACATATTGCAACACAGGTCAACACAGGTCAACACAGGTCAACACAGGTCAACACTGGTCAACAATAATCAACACTGGCCAATATTTGCATTCAGGGGGAAAACAGAGTTTCGAATTCTCGGTGTCAACTGTTTGTAACTGCGCAGGCTGCATGGGCATGGGCGGCAGTGGGCTGATCTGGGTAGGAGGGCGGCTGTGGTCAGTATTTATTGGCGCTGAGGGCATCAACGAGGTGGATGGGCGTGCGGGCGTGCCCCGAATATTTTTTTACGGGCAGGAAAGGATCTTGGGAAGCCTTGACTGCCAAATTAACCATGTTGGTCCCTTGTTTTGTCTGGAGTCGATCAGCTGATGTCTGGAGTTGATCAGCTGATGTCTGGAGTCGATCAGCTGATGTTTGGAGTTGATCAGCTGATGTCTGGAGTCGATCAGCGGATGTCTGGAGTAGATCAGCTGATGTCTGGAGTCAATCAGATGATGTCTGGAGTTGATCAGCTGATGTCTGGAGTTGATCAGCTGATGTCTGGAGTTGATCAGCTGATGTCTGGAGTTGATCAGCTGATGTTTTTTCTTCCCTCCCTGTAGGAAGTTTTTTTTTTCCGTGTCCATATGTATATATATGTTTTTATTTTGTGTTCTGTGCCCTGTTCCTACGAGAGAGAGACCGAGTTTCTTTTACCACCAGTATTGTCGCGTCGGGACGACGCGCGGTAGGTGGCCGAGCGTATGTAGACAGCCTGTACTGTCTAAACAGACAGCCCATGCTGTCTGCCTGCTTAGTTCATATTTCGCGCCACTCAGGTGCTGCCATCTATAGGCTTTGCCACTTCAGTATGCCCAGACTTGCCTCACTCTCACACACAGCGGCCTAGCAGGAAGACACAAGTACTCCCAGCTCTCTCTCGTGGGATGGCCCTGCCCGGGCCATGGGCACAAACACACAAGCCTGTGTACCCACTACGACATTAACAATAAACAAAGAAGCCTCCGAAGACGTATCATTAACCACCCGCTTGCAGCACCTACCAGATAATCTTTTTCGTTATATGGAATCGATCAGCGGATGTCTTGAGTCGATCAGCTGATGTCTGGAGTCGATCAGCGGATGTCTGGAGTCGATCAGCTGATGTCTGGAGTTGATCAGCTGATGTCTGGAGTCGATCAGCTGATGTCTGGAGTCGATCAGCGGATATCTGGAGTCGATCAGCGGATGTCTGGAGTCGATCAGCAGATGTCTGGAGTCGATCAGCTGATGTCTGGAGTCGATCAGCGGATGTCTGGAGTCGATCAGCTGATGTCTGGAGTCGATCAGCGGATGTCTTGAGTCGATCAGCGGATGTCTTGAGTCGATCAGCGGATGTCTGGAGTCGATCAGCTGATGTCCGGAGCCAATCAGCTGATGTCTGGAGTCGATCAGCTGATGTCTGGAGTCGATCAGCAGATGTCTGGAATCGATAAAGTGATGTCTGGAGTCGATCAGCGGATATCTGGAGTCGATCAGCTGATGTCTGGGGTCGATCAACTGATGTCTGGAGTCGATCAGCGGACGTCTGGAGTCGATCAGTGGATGTCTGGAGTCGATCAGCGGATGTCTCGAATCGATTAATTGATGTCTGGAGTCGATCAGCGGATGTATGGAGTCGATCAGCGGATGTATGGAGTCGATCAGCGGATGTCTGGAGTCGATCAGCTGATGTCTGGAGTCGATCAGCTGATGTCTGGAGTCGATCAGCTGATGTCTGGAGTCGATCAGCTGATGTCTGGTGTTGATCAGCGGATGTCTGGAATCGATCAGCTGATGTCTGGAGTCGGTCAGCTGATGTCTGGTGTTGATCAGCTGATGTCTGGTGTTGATCAGCGGATGTCTGGAATCGATCAGCTGATGTCTGGAGTCGGTCAGTGATGTCTGGAGTCGATAAGTGGATATCTGGAGTCGATCAGTGGATGTCTGGGGTCGATCAGCGGATGCCTGGAGTCGATCAGCGGATGTCTGGAGTCGATCAGCGGATGTCTGGAGTCGATCAGCGGATGTCTGGAGTCGATCAGCGGATGTCTGGAGTCGATCAGCGGATGTCTGGAGTCGATCAGCTGATGTCTGGAGTCGATCAGCTGATGTCTGGAGTCGATCAGCGGATGTCTGGAGTCGATCAGCTGATGTCTGGAGTCGATCAGCTGATGTCTGGAGTCGATCAGCTGATGTCTGGTGTTGATCAGCGGATGTCTGGAGTCGATCAGCGGATGTCTGGTGTTGATCAGCGGATGTCTGGAGTCGATCAGCGGATGTCTGGAGTCGATCAGCGGATGTCTGGAGTCGATCAGCTGATGTCTGGAGTTGATGAGCGGATGTCTGGAGTCGATCAACTGACGTCTGGAATCGATCAGCTGATGTCTGGTGTTGATCAGCGGATGTCTGGAGTCGATCAGCTGATGTCTGGTGTTGATCAGCGGATGTCTGGAGTCGATCAACGGATGTCTGGAGTCGATCAGCGGATGTATGGAGTTGATCAGCTGATGTCTGGTGTTGATCAGCGGATGTCTTGAATTAAGATACGGAATAACTACAATAAAAAAGAAAGAGAATAACTACAATAAAAAGAAAGAGAATAACTACAATAAAAAGAAAGAGAATAACTACAATAAAAAGAAAGAGAATAACTACAATAAAAAGAAAGAGAATAACTACAATAAAAAGAAAGAGAATAACTACAATAAAAAAGAAAGAGAATAACTACAATAAAAAGAAAGAGAATAACTACAATAAAAAGAAAGAGAATAACTACAATAAAAAGAAAGAGAATAACTACAATAAGAAACAGAATAACTACAATAAGAAACAGAATAACTACAATAAAATACAGAATAACTACAATAAGAAACAGAATAACTACAATAAGAAACAGAATAACTACAATAAGAAACAGAATAACTACAATAAGAAACAGAATAACTACAATAAAATACAGAATAACTACAATAAGAAACAGAATAACTACAATAAAATACAGAATAACTACAATAAGAAACAGAATAACTACAATAAAATACAGAATAACTACAATAAGAAACAGAATAACTACAATAAGAAACAGAATAACTACAATAAGAAACAGAATAACTACAATAAAATACAGAATAACTACAATAAGAAACAGAATAACTACAATAAAATACAGAATAACTACAATAAGAAACAGAATAACTACAATAAGAAACAGAATAACTACAATAAGTTACAGAATAACTACAATAAGAACCATAATAACTACAATAAGAACCATAATAACTACAATAAGAAACAGAATAACTACAATAAAACACAAAATAACTACAGCAAAGGAGAGAGTGACGGGGGTGTAACTGGCAAGGAGGAAATAAAATGCGGAGTACCGGAAAAAAATAGGAATGAATAAATGGAGGGAGAAGGGAATGGGGAGGAGACTAAATTGGCCAGCTTTGGGATCACAGGTTTCCCCCTATTTCCCATTTTTACCCATTTTCTGAGCTCTATTCTGTATAGCTCAGAAAATGGGTAATGGTACAGCAATACTGTCAAGCTGATAAGGATGAGACATGTGCGACAGTTGGGTATCTTAAAGACGATGTCATTATTCCATCAGCCCTCGAAGACTTGGTAGTTTGAGGTGGTCAGTCCCTCAGCATGGAGAAGAGCTGTGTTCCATAAGCTGGAACAAATGTTCCAGATTATGGAACACAGCTTTACACGGAACGACATATTTGACTCACAAAGGGACATTAGATTTACAGAGATGTGTTTTTATTTACAAATGTATACTCGATTTTGCAACGGCGCGCTTTCATTTACAACGGTGCTCTTTCATTTTACAAGGGAGCTTTTGATTTACAATGGTATATTAGATTCACAAAGGTCCATTTTGATTCGCAATGGTAGATTTTATTACTAAGGGACATTCAAGTCTGACAGGTTCACCTCAATCACAGAAAAACCCGTTTCATTTACAATTGCAAATATATTTTTTTACGAAGGTATATATTTTATATATTTACAAACAGTACATTAGATTTACAAATGTCATTTTCATTGCAAACTTAAATTTTATTTACAACGGTAATGAATAAGAGAGATGGGCAACACTTGGAGACAGGTTCCTGCTGGGTTGTAGCTGTCTTCAGTCGAGTCAGACACTCAATACTTGAGTCATCTTCGTTTCTCTCTGTTTTCGCTGTTATGTTGGTCAATTCTGCTTTATTTATCTTTCTGTTTTCTTGCTGTTCTCTTCTTTATTATCGTCGTCGTCCTCCTCCTATTCCTCCTCCTCCTCCTCCTCCTCCTCCTCCTCTTTCTCGGCTTGTTTTCCCACCTCCTCCCTTCAGTGTCTCCCCCTCTCAGAATGCTATTTTATCACAATTATCACCCTTATCCTCACTCCCATGTGTGGGTGTGTACTTGCCTAATTGTTGCTGTAGAGATCGAGTCATAGATCTTGGTACCGCCTCTTCAGTGTACACACCTATTTGTGATTGCAGGGGTCGAATCACAGCTACTGGCCCCGCCTCTTCACTGACCGCTACTAAGTCCTCTCTCTCCCTGCTCCATGAGCTTTATCATACATCGTCTTAAAACTATATATGGTTCCTGCCTCCACTACATCACTTGCCAGACTATTTCACTTACTAACAACTCTATGACTGAAGAAATACTTCCTAACATCCCTTTGACTCATATGAGTCTTCAACTTCCAATTGTGACCCCTTGTTTCTGTGTCCCATCTCTGGAACATCCTGTCTCTGTCCACCTTATTTATTCCTCGCAGTATTTTGTATGTCGTTGTCATGTGTGTGTGTGTGTGTGTGTGTGTGTGTGTGTGTGTGTGTGTGTGTGTGTGTGTGTGTGTGTGTGTGTGTAAATAAAACACGCTTGCTGGCCGCGTTGCTACAGTTGCACTCTCACAATCCTCTTACGATACGCTCCCAGAATTTAAATTACACAAAAAATACAGCTATTGTATGTTTTTTTCGAAATGACAGATGTCGTGTACATTTTGAACTCAGAGATTTGGTGATGACGACTCTCTAAGTTGTTCCTGGACGAGCTTCATGTTATTGGTGAACAACGAGGACTTTTGTACTCTCACTTGTACTCTCCTGGTTATTGCTGTTGTTATTGATTTTGTTTGCTGTTGTTATTTTTGTCGTCCTTCTTGTTGTTGTTTACTGTTGTTGTCGTTTTGTTGTTGGGGGTCGAGTTACAGCTCCTGGAACTTTGTATTCCAAGTTGTACTCTTGTTGTTGTTGCTGGGATTGGGTCACAGCTCCTGTCCCGTCATGGTTGCCTACTGTCGAATGGCTTGACTGACTTCTGAACTTCCAGGTGTAAATTCATATCTCTTCTTACAGCTGCGCATCACGCTGGACTACAGTGCGTCTTTGTCCAGCTTTGCTTCACTCTCTGTGACTTGCTGATGACGCATGTGCGTCAAAATCTGAGTCCTGAACTGCGTAATGAGCTGCGTCACAAGTTGCGTCTTGAGCGGGTAGCGTCAAGGATTTGACGCTGTCCTCACCTTCCTCGGATTAAACATAATTGCTTCATAGTCTCCAAGTGCAGTATGGCCCTTACTGCTTTAACACTTCCTCATGATGATGATGATAACGATGATGATAAAATAAAATAATAACAATAATAATAATAATAATAATAATAATAATAACAATAATATTTATGAAGTACCTGATGAAAACAACATGAAAGATCCGTGTCACTAGCGACACGGTCGTCAGACGAGTACATAGGCAGGTAAAAACCCATCACCGGTCCCCGAAGAACCCCTCTCAGGGGTTCTAAAGAAAATCGGAAAGTTACTTAGCAGAGCATTAGCAAGTCTCTCCAATAAAATGGTAAATGTTATACCCACGGTATTTACTGGGAGGGGAGATAGGCCCCTAGCTTCTAATTACAGACCAGCTGGTCTGACCTCAGTTGTGCAGATGCAGTTCGAAACGACTTAGAAAAAGTTGAGTTGATCAATGAATTTATTTAAGGTGTGTAATCTGCCAGTGTATGTACACTGAGGGATGCGTATCTCCCAGTGTATGAATACAAACGTGTATATCTCCGAGTTGGTTTAGAAAGACACGTAAGCAAACACTATAACATATTTATTAGAAAACGTTTCGGTCCTGGGACCTTGATCACTTCTAACATACAGAGGTAGAAAGACATTATATATATAGGCGGAGAGTGAGGTGTGACGCACGTGACCTGAGGAATGTCATAAGAACATAAGAATGGAGGAACACTGTAGAAGGCCTGCTGGCCCATGCGAGGCAGGTCCTTATCAAAACAACCTCTACCTATGATGAGGACGGGTAGACGATGAAATCACGTGACTCCTGTGTTGTTGGGTTGGTGCTGCTTAAGTATCATGTATGCCATGATACTGGAAACTACATAATTTCAAAAACATTGGCATACATGATACTTAAGCAGCACCAACCCAACAACACAGGAGTCACATGATTTCATCGTCTACCCGTCCTCATCATAGGTAGAGGTTGTTTTGATAAGGACCTGCCTCGCATGGGCCAGCAGGCCTTCTACAGTGTTCCTCCATTCTTATGTTCTTATGACATTCCTCAGGTCACGTGCGTCACACCTCACTCTCCGCCTATATATATAATGTCTTTCTACCTCTGTATGTTAGAAGTGATCAAGGTCCCAGGACCGAAACGTTTTCTAATAAATATGTTATAGTGTTTGCTTACGTGTCTTTCTAAACCAACTTGTCGGTATTTATTACCAAGGTTTAAACCATATCTCCGAGTGTATAAACACCGAGAGGTGTATATCTCCAAGCATATAAACACAGAGACTTATATATCTCTCAGTGTATTCAGTAAGAGAGGTGTCACCCCCAGTATACACTCATACAGGGGGTGGATCTCCCAGTGTACATCCACTAATTACAATATAACAAAAGGTGTGGTCCTTGCCCGGCAAATCAATTAATTTCTAATTTGCTTTTATTTTGTGCTTTGAGTTATTGGCCGCATCGAAAGCAAACAATACATTGTACACTTCTTTTCAATAAAGTCTCTGAAAAAGTTCCAGGCAGAAGGAGGATGTTGAAGACAGCAGCAACACACTGAAGCAGAAGGTCCATCATGGGTACTGGAGGCTTGGCTGACCGATAGTCAACGCAGCAGCAAGTGGGGTTCCACAGTGGCTAGCGTTGGGTCCCTTGTTCTTCACCTGCTCACCAAATGGCAATGACGAGTCGAAGAGGAAAGGGGAAGATTAGCGAATAAAGAGCGACGTTAGAAAGTTTGCTCATGGCACCAAAAATCTGCCGTCAGCAAATTTCTGAAGACACCGGAAGGTCTGAAAGTGGCAAGAGATAATTAATTGAACATGTATAAGCTTCTAATCCCTGCAAAGCAATAACCACATTAATAATAATAATAATTATAATAATAATAATAATAATTATAATAATAATAATAATAATAATAATAATAATAATAATAATAATAATAATAATAATAATAATAATAATAATAATAATAATAATAATAATAATAATAATAATAATAATAATAATAATAATAATAATAATCTTTATTTCTACAAGTACATGATACAACTTATACAGACAATAACTAACATCAATGACAAACTATACACACAGCCCCTTGTTATGCAGAGCATTTCGAGCAACTTAGGTTAATCTTGTCCCGCAGGATGCGACCCATACCAGTTGACTGACACTCAGGTACCTACTTACTACTAGGTGAACAGGGACAGCAGGTGTCTGAAGGAAACACGCCCCATTGTTTCCACCCGTACCTGGGATCGAACCACGGACCTCAGTGTGTGAGTTGAGTGGGCTACCAACCGAGCTACGGGACACCCTTAATTATAACCTGTTGGTACACATCTCACTCATAGTGAATGCAGATAAAAAAATCTAGGACTTCTGGTTATGAGAACTCTCAAGCTAAGACAACTAATATATCTATTTATTAGAAATGTAAAGCCAAGACAACGGCTTTAAATAAAGCTAGTAGAGTTCTTGACTTTATATCAAGAGGTACAAAGAATAGAAGTAGCCAAGTGACGCTTGTATAGTTGCTGGAAAACATACAGAGATGTTTAAGGTCGCTCCCATGTGGGTAAGATTAGTCCCATGTGGGTAAGATTAGTCCCATGTGGGTAAGATTAGTCCCATGTGGGTAAGGTCAGTCACATGTGGGTATGGTCGGTCCCATGTGTAAGGAACCCTGTGTACCAAAATAAAAGAAGACACACACACACAGACACACACACATACACACACACACACACACACACACACACACACACACACACACACACACACACACACACACACCTAGTAGCGTTCAGTGCAGAGGCGGGGCCAGGAGCTGAGTATCGACCCCTTCAACCACAATTAGATGAGTACACACACACAAACACTGATGTACACACTCCTTCACCCACTCATACAGTCAAAATCAATTTGTAAACATACGCCAATTAAGGCAGTTCGCTGTTGGCAATTAAAGTTCGAGATTAATTAGCGAGATACAGAAACAGGCTGGGATAAGAGGGGGCTAAAACTGGAAGGTGATTGGTGGAGATTGGAGGCGACCGGAAGCTGGTTGGTGAAGGCTGGAGGTAACTAACGGCTGATTGGTGGAGGCTAGAGGTAAGCTGATTGAGATTGGCTGACGTCATTGTAAACAAGGGAGTGATTGGTGGACAGTGGAGGAGAATGGAACGCCATTGTTTACAGGAGATTGGTTGGACGACGCTATAAACAATCTGATGGAGGGAAAACAGACTGGTGGATCCGGGAAGCGAATGACGGAAGATTAGGGAGAGGAGAAGATGGAGGAGAGGGAGGAGGAGGAGGAGGAGGAGGAATGCCCAAGAAATGTTTGAGAATGAGAAGATAACTAGCAAAAAAAAAAAAAAAGGTGAAGCGAGACTGTTGAAGACGGGAAGAAACGAAGAGAGGAGTGGAGACCCAGGGAGACTACAAAAAGAAAGCAAGAAGCCTTCAAGAGAGACAATGTAAACATGACAGTCTGAGCCAAGACCTTCGGAGGGTTGTCTTGAAGACAGCAACCATCTCGCAAGACTAGCAAGACACTTCTGCAAGTCTTTGGGGGAAGAGAAGAGAGAGGAAGCATTTCCCAGAGGCTGAAGAGAAGTGGGAGGCTAGGGAAAAGCGGATGGCAAAGGAGAAGGAGAAAGAAGAGAAAGGAGAAGGAGAAGAAAATAGAGGTATAGCTGGGAGAGCCTATCAGCCAAGAGGAAGAGAAAGAGAGGAAGAGTCAACAAAAGGAAGGAAAAAAGTAGGACAAAGTTGGAAGGATTCTTCCTTCACTTGTAGAAGTCCTCTACGAACCAGAAGAAAGGGGAAAGAAAGGATGGTAAAAGGAAGAGAAAGAGGAGGAGGGTATTAGAAGGATCTTCCTTCACTTTCAGTTGTCCTTCCTTCACTCGTAAAGGCCCTTCTTTCACTTGCAGGAACTCTTCCTTCTCTTGCAGGACTCCTTCCTTTACAAGCAGGGGCCCTTCCTTCACTTGTAGGGTCCCTTCCTTCACCTCCGGGGACCTTCCTTCCATGGCAGGGGCCCCATACCTCCCGGCTAGGGAGGCCCTCCCCTCCCCGCCGACCAATACCAGTCACAATTGCCAGTAAAAATTCGCACGTTCTCTCCCACCCAATATCAACATTCCAGGCTCTGAGCTTGGCACAACTTATAGAAGCGGCACCCGCCACCTTGGCACCGCCTCGAGGCTTTCCCTGCTGGCACTCTCTGACGCTGCCAGAAGCTGAGGACTGCCTTGAGACTCTGCAAAGAGATGTGAAAAGGATGGAGGGCGGGGGGTGAAACGGCGCGGGGAGCTGAGAAAATTTATCTTAGATGATTTTCGAAACAGGATTTGTTTGTGAGGCTGTGGAGGCTGGGTAGTGGTTCGTGATGCTGTGGGAGGCTGGGTAGTGTTTCGTGATGCTGTGGGAGGCTGGGTAGTGGTTCGTGATGCTGTGGGAGGCAAAGTAGTGGTTCGTGATGCCGTGGGAGGCTGAGGATCGGTTTGTGTGCGCTCGCTGGCGCATGTGTACTCACCTAGTTGTACTCACCTAGTTGAGGTTGCGGGGGTCGAGTCCGAGCTCCTGGCCCCGCCTCTTCACTGATCGCTACTAGGTCACTCTCCCTGAGCCGTGAGCTTTATCATACCTCTGCTTTAAGCTTTGTATGTGTGTGTGTGTGTTGCGAATAAGAAATTTTTTTAAAGAACTTCAGAATGTGGCCTGTTACCATTTATTTCTTATGCAACAAGATTTTTGGATCCGAGTTCTTTAAAGGTCTTTTAGAGTCTAGGGGAAATAATTTCAACTGGGAAACTCCATAGAATAGTATTCAAATTTATTAAAGTATTTAAATACAATACTTTCTCTTCTCTCTTAATACTTTGTACAATAAATTTACCATATACATTTAGTTTAAAAACATGGAAATGTCACATTAATAAGGAAGTTTAATTATTCTTCCTGTATCTAAGTCCTCATTAATATTTACGTCTCTTTCTTAACAAGACTGTAGACTCAAAATACAAAAGGTACAAGATTTAACAAGACCTTTGAATCTGGTCGTAAAGTAACTATGGATTACTGAACTGACCAAGAATATAAATATCAAAAGAGTCTTTCAAAGTAATGAGGAACAAATTGAGTCAGCTCTATAGTCCAATTCTCAAAACCATTCAACTGTACACCGTAAGAGCCAATATACGATCAGTTGTCAGGGCTAGAGCTGGGAGCAGACTGACTACTTGCCAGTCTGTTGACGTGTCGTCAGGTTGGATCAGCTGAGCCACGTCAGCCAGCCGGACATAAACAACTGAACAATTCACCGGATGGTTCCGAGACTTAAACTCTATATACACAAGAAATCCTACCTAACCATAATAGTAAAATAATAGTGATAATAACAATAATAGTGATAATAACGATAATAGTGATAATAACAATAATAGCGATAATAGTGATAATACCATGGTATTTTTCATATATTAACAGATAATAATATAACGCCGAAAGTCTCTATTTTAGCTATAAACTGGGACTTTCCCGCTATAATATTAAGTGATGAACATATTCTCTTACAATAGTTAAATAACACAGGACGACCAATTTCGAAGATATAACAGTGTGTATATGTGCTCACCTATTTGTACTCACCTATTTGTGGTTGCAGGGGTCGATTCATAGCTCCTGGCCCCACCTCTTCACTGATTTCTACTAGATCCTCTCCCTGCTCCATGAGCTTTATCAAACCTCGCCTTAAAACTATGTATGTTCCCGCCTCCACTACATCACTTTCTAGGCTATTCCACGGCCTGACAACTCTATGACTGAAGAAATACTTCCTAATATCTCTTTGACTCATTTGAGTCTTCAACTTCAAAATGTTTCTGTGTCCCACCTCTGGAACATCCTGTCTTTGTCCACCTTGTCAATTCCGCGCAGAATTTTATATGTCATTATCATGTCTTTCCCGACACTCCTGTCCTGCAGTGTCGTCAGGCCAATTTCCCTTAACCTTTCTTCGTAGAATAATCCCCTTAGCTATGGAACTAGTGTTGTTGCAAACCTTAGCACTTTCTCTAATTTCTGGACGTGCTTCTCCAGGCGTGGATTCCAAACTGGTGTTGCATACTCCAGTATGGACCTGACGTATATGGTGTACAGAGTCTTGAACGATGCCTTACTGAGGCATCGGAACAGTATCCTTAGGTTTGCCAGACGCCCATATGGTGCAGCAGTTATCTGATTGATGTGCGCCTCAGGAGATGTGCTCGGTGTTATACTCACCCAAAGATCTCTTTCCTTGAGTGAGGTTTGCAGTCTTTGGCCACTTAGACTATACTCTGTCTACGGTCTTCTTTGCCCTTCCCCGATCTTCATGACTTTGCATTTGGCGGGGTTAAATTCAAGGAGCCATTTGCTGGACCAGGCCACAAGCCTGGTCCAGCAACTGGTCCTGCCTGATCCTTGACCGATTTGATTCTCCTCATTAACTTAACATCATCTGAAAACAAGGACACTTCTGAGTCTATCCCTTCCGTGTGTACTCACCTAGTTGAGGTTGCAAGGGTCGAGTCCAAGCTCCTGGCCCTGCCTCTCTACTGATCGCTACTACTGTGTGTGTGTGTGTGTGTGTGTGAGGAAGAAGAGGTAAAAGGAGCAAAAAGATGTGAAGGTAAAGAAAAAGAGAGAGAGAGAAGAAAGAAGTAATGAAAGGAAATAAGGAGAGAGATAATGGTTAGGATGAGAGGGAGGAAGACAGGACAAACGTTGACACTTAGCAATTAAAAAAAAAACATCAATAAAAAGCCAAATCTGTTTTCTCCGTTGATGCAGCATCAACAGGAAACAACAGTGTGCTACCTGTTGTAACTACCCTAGTCGTGGCTGTCAGTGCCACCATTACACCAGTCGTGGCTGTCAGTGCCACCATTACACCAGTCGTGGCTGTCAGTGCCACCATTACACCAGTCGTGGTTGTCAGTGCCACCATTACACCAGTCGTGGCTGTCAGTGCCACCATTACACCAGTCGTGGCTGTCAGTGCCACCATTACACCAGTCGTGGCTGTCAGTGCCACCATTACACCAGTCGTGGCTGTCAGTGCCACCATTACACCAGTCGTGGGTGTCAGTGCCACCATTACACCAGTCGTCGCTGTCAGTGCCACCATTACACCAGTCGTGGCTGTCAGTGCCACCATTACACAAGTCGTCGCTGTCAGTGCCACCATTACACCAGTCGTGGTTGTCAGTGCCACCATTACACCAGTCGTCGCTGTCAGTTCCACCATTACACCAGTCGTGGTTGTCAGTGCCACTATTACACCAGTCGTGGTTGTCAGTGCCACCATTACACCAGTCGTGGCTGTCAGTGCCACCATTACACCAGTCGTCGCTGTCAGTGCCACCATTACACCAGTCGTGGTTGTCAGTGCCACCATTACACCAGTCGTCGCTGTCAGTGCCACCATTACACCAGTCGTCGCTGTCAGTGCCACCATTACACCAGTCGTCGCTGTCAGTGCCACCATTACACCAGTCGTGGCTGTCAGTGCCACCATTACACAAGTCGTCGCTGTCAGTGCCACCATTACACCAGTCGTGGTTGTCAGTGCCACCATTACACCAGTCGTGGCTGTCAGTGCCACCATTACACCAGTCGTGGTTGTCAGTGCCACCATTACACCAGTCGTGGCTGTCAGTGCCACCATTACACCAGTCGTCGCTGTCAGTGCCACCATTACACCAGTCGTGGCTGTCAGTGCCACCATTACACCAGTCGTCGCTGTCAGTGCCACCATTACACCAGTCGTCGCTGTCAGTGCCACCATTACACCAGTCGTCGCTGTCAGTGCCACCATTACACCAGTCGTGGCTGTCAGTGCCACCATTACACCAGTCGTCGCTGTCAGTGCCACCATTACACCAGTCGTGGTTGTCAGTGCCACCATTACACCAGTCGTCGCTGTCAGTGCCACCATTACACCAGTCGTGGTTGTCAGTGCCACCATTACACCAGTCGTCGCTGTCAGTGCCACCATTACACCAGTCGTGGCTGTCAGTGCCACCATTACACCAGTCGTCGCTGTCAGTGCCACCATTACACCAGTCGTCGCTGTCAGTGCCACCATTACACCAGTCGTGGCTGTCAGTGCCACCAATACACCAGTCGTGGTTGTCAGTGCCACCATTACACCAGTCGTCGCTGTCAGTGCCACAATTACACCAGTCGTGGCTGTCAGTGCCACCATTACACAAGTCGTCGCTGTCAGTGCCACCATTACACCAGTCGTGGTTCTCAGTGCCACCATTACACCAGTCGTCGCTGTCAGTTCCACCATTACACCAGTCGTGGTTGTCAGTGCCACTATTACACCAGTCGTCGCTGTCAGTGCCACCATTACACCAGTCGTGGTTGTCAGTGCCACCATTACACCAGTCGTCGCTGTCAGTGCCACCATTACACCAGTCGTGGTTGTCAGTGCCACCATTACACCAGTCGTCGCTGTCAGTGCCACCATTACACCAGTCGTGGTTGTCAGTGCCACCATTACACCAGTCGTCGCTGTCAGTGCCACCATTTCACCAGTCGTGGCTGTCAGTGCCACCATTACACCAGTCGTGGCTGTCAGTGCCACCATTACACCAGTCGTGGCTGTCAGTGCCACCATTACACCAGTCGTCGCTGTCAGTGCCACCATTACACCAGTCGTGGCTGTCAGTGCCACCATTACACCAGTCGTGGCTGTCAGTGCCACCATTACACCAGTCGTGGCTGTCAGTGCCACCATTACACCAGTCGTGGCTGTCAGTGCCACCATTACACCAGTCGTGGCTGTCAGTGCCACCATTACACCAGTCGTCGCTGTCAGTGCCACCATTACACCAGTCGTGGCTGTCAGTGCCACCATTACACCAGTCGTCGCTGTCAGTGCCACCATTACACCAGTCGTGGCTGTCAGTGCCACCATTACACCAGTCGTCGCTGTCAGTGCCACCATTACACCAGTCGTCGCTGTCAGTGCCACCATTACACCAGTCGTCGCTGTCAGTGCCACCATTACACCAGTCGTGGCTGTCAGTGCCACCATTACACCAGTCGTCGCTGTCAGTGCCACCATTACACCAGTCGTGGCTGTCAGTGCCACCATTACACCAGTCGTGGCTGTCAGTGCCACCATTACACCAGTCGTCGCTGTCAGTGCCACCATTACACCAGTCGTGGCTGTCAGTGCCACCATTACACCAGTCGTCGCTGTCAGTGCCACCATTACACCAGTCGTCGCTGTCAGTGCCACCATTACACCAGTCGTGGCTGTCAGTGCCACCATTACACCAGTCGTGGCTGTCAGTGCCACCATTACACCAGTCGTCGCTGTCAGTGCCACCATTACACCAGTCGTCGCTGTCAGTGCCACCATTACACCAGTCGTGGCTGTCAGTGCCACCATTACACCAGTCGTGGTTGTCAGTGCCACCATTACACCAGTCGTGGCTGTCAGTGCCACCATTACACCAGTCGTCGCTGTCAGTGCCACCATTACACCAGTCGTCGCTGTCAGTGCCACCATTACACCAGTCGTGGCTGTCAGTGCCACCATTACACCAGTCGTCGCTGTCAGTGCCACCATTACACCAGTCGTGGCTGTCAGTGCCACCATTACACCAGTCGTCGCTGTCAGTGCCACCATTACACCAGTCGTGGCTGTCAGTGCCACCATTACACCAGTCGTCGCTGTCAGTGCCACCATTACACCAGTCGTGGCTGTCAGTGCCACCATTACACCAGTCGTCGCTGTCAGTGCCACCATTACACCAGTCGTGGCTGTCAGTGCCACCATTACACCAGTCGTCGCTGTCAGTGCCACCATTACACCAGTCGTGGCTGTCAGTGCCACCATTACACCAGTCGTCGGCTGTCAGTGCCACCATTACACCAGTCGTGGTTGTCAGTGCCACCATTACACCAGTCGTCGCTGTCAGTGCCACCATTACACCAGTCGTGGCTGTCAGTGCCACCATTACACCAGTCGTGGATGTCAGTGCCACCATTACACCAGTCGTCGCTGTCAGTGCCACCATTACACCAGTCGTGGCTGTCAGTGCCACCATTACACCAGTCGTGGCTGTCAGTGCCACCATTACACCAGTCGTGGTTGTCAGTGCCACCATTACACCAGTCGTCGCTGTCAGTGCCACCATTACACCAGTCGTGGCTGTCAGTGCCACCATTACACCAGTCGTCGCTGTCAGTGCCACCATTACACCAGTCGTGGTTGTCAGTGCCACCATTACACCAGTCGTCGCTGTCAGTGCCACCATTACACCAGTCGTGGTTGTCAGTGCCACCATTACACCAGTCGTCGCTGTCAGTGCCACCATTACACCAGTCGTCGCTGTCAGTGCCACCATTACACCAGTCGTCGCTGTCAGTGCCACCATTACACCAGTCGTGGCTGTCAGTGCCACCATTACACCAGTCGTCGCTGTCAGTGCCACCATTACACCAGTCGTGGTTGTCAGTGCCACCATTACACCAGTCGTCGCTGTCAGTGCCACCATTACACCAGTCGTCGCTGTCAGTGCCACCATTACACCAGTCGTGGCTGTCAGTGCCACCATTACACCAGTCGTCGCTGTCAGTGCCACCATTACACCAGTCGTCGCTGTCAGTGCCACCATTACACCAGTCGTGGCTGTCAGTGCCACCATTACACCAGTCGTGGTTGTCAGTGCCACCATTACACCAGTCGTCGCTGTCAGTGCCACCATTACACCAGTCGTGGCTGTCAGTGCCACCATTACACAAGTCGTCGCTGTCAGTGCCACCATTACACCAGTCGTGGTTGTCAGTGCCACCATTACACCAGTCGTCGCAGTCAGTTCCACCATTACACCAGTCGTGGTTGTCAGTGCCACTATTACACCAGTCGTCGCTGTCAGTGCCACCATTACACCAGTCGTGGTTGTCAGTGCCACCATTACACCAGTCGTCGCTGTCAGTGCCACCATTACACCAGTCGTGGTTGTCAGTGCCACCATTACACCAGTCGTCGCTGTCAGTGCCACCATTACACCAGTCGTCGCTGTCACTGCCACCATTACACCAGTCGTCGCTGTCAGTGCCACCATTACACCAGTCGTGGCTGTCAGTGCCACCATTACACCAGTCGTCGCTGTCAGTGCCACCATTACACCAGTCGTGGTTGTCAGAGCCACCATTACACCAGTCGTGCTTGTCAGTGCCACCATTACACCAGTTGTGGTTGTCAGTGCCACCATTACACCAGTCGTCGCTGTCAGTGCCACCATTACACCAGTCGTGGCTGTCAGTGCCACCATTACACCAGTCGTCGCTGTCAGTGCCACCATTACACCAGTCGTCGCTGTCAGTTCCACCATTACACCAGTCGTCGCTGTCAGTGCCACCATTACACCAGTCGTCGCTGTCAGTGCCACCATTACACCAGTCGTCGCTGTCAGTGCCACCATTACACCAGTCGTCGCTGTCAGTGCCACCATTACACCAGTCGTCGCTGTCAGTTCCACCATTACACCAGTCGTCGCTGTCAGTGCCACCATTACACCAGTCGTCGCTGTCAGTGCCACCATTACACCAGTCGTGGTTGTCAGTGCCACCATTACACCAGTCGTCGCTGTCAGTTCCACCATTACACCAGTCGTGGTTGTCAGTGCCACCATTACACCAGTCGTCGCTGTCAGTGATACCATTACACCAGTCGTGGTTGTCAGTGCCACCATTACACCAGTCGTCGCTGTCATTGCCATTACACCAGTCGTGGTTGTCAGTGCCACCATTACACCAGTCGTCGCTGTCACTGCCACCATTACACCAGTCGTGGTTGTCAGTGCCACCATTACACCAGTCGTCGCTGTCAGTGCCACCATTACACCAGTCGTCGCTGTCAGTTCCACCATTACACCAGTCGTCGCTGTCAGTGCCACCATTACACCAGTCGTCGCTGTCAGTGCCACCATTACACCAGTCGTGGTTGTCAGTGCCACCATTACACCAGTCGTCGCTGTCAGTTCCACCATTACACCAGTCGTGGTTGTCAGTGCCACCATTACACCAGTCGTCGCTGTCAGTGATACCATTACACCAGTCGTGGTTGTCAGTGCCACCATTACACCAGTCGTCGCTGTCAGTGCCACCATTACACCAGTCGTCGCTGTCAGTGAAACCATTACACCAGTCGTCGCTGTCAGTGCCACCATTACACCAGTCGTGGCTGTCAGTGCCACCAATACACCAGTCGTGGTTGTCAGTGCCACCATTACACCAGTCGTCGCTGTCAGTGCCACCATTACACCAGTCGTGGCTGTCAGTGCCACCATTACACAAGTCGTCGCTGTCAGTGCCACCATTACACCAGTCGTGGTTGTCAGTGCCACCATTACACCAGTCGTCGCTGTCAGTGCCACCATTACACCAGTCGTCGCTGTCACTGCCACCATTACACCAGTCGTCGCTGTCAGTGCCACCATTACACCAGTCGTGGCTGTCAGTGCCACCATTACACCAGTCGTCGCTGTCAGTGCCACCATTACACCAGTCGTGGTTGTCAGAGCCACCATTACACCAGTCGTGGTTGTCAGTGCCACCATTACACCAGTTGTGGTTGTCAGTGCCACCATTACACCAGTCGTCGCTGTAAGTGCCACCATTACAGCAGTCGTCGCTGTCAGTGCCACCATTACAGCAGTCGTCGCTGTCAGTGCCACCATTACACCAGTCGTCGCTGTCAGTGCCACCATTACACCAGTCGTCGCTGTCAGTGCCACCATTACACCAGTCGTGTCTGTCAGTGCCACCATTACACAAGTCGTCGCTGTCAGTGCCACCATTACACCAGTCGTCGCTGTCAGTTCCACCATTACACCAGTCGTCGCTGTCAGTGCCACCATTACACCAGTCGTCGCTGTCAGTGCCACCATTACACCAGTCGTCGCTGTCAGTGCCACCATTACACCAGTCGTCGCTGTCAGTGCCACCATTACACCAGTCGTCGCTGTCAGTTCCACCATTACACCAGTCGTCGCTGTCAGTGCCACCATTACACCAGTCGTCGCTGTCAGTGCCACCATTACACCAGTCGTGGCTGTCAGTGCCACCACTACACCAGTCGTCGCTGTCAGTGCCACCATTACACCAGTCGTCGCTGTCAGTGCCACCATTACACCAGTCGTCGCTGTCAGTGCCACCATTACACCAGTCGTCGCTGTCAGTGCCACCATTACACCAGTCGTCGCTGTCAGTGCCACCATTACACCAGTCGTCGCTGTCAGTGCCACCATTACACCAGTCGTCGCTGTCAGTGCCACCATTACACCAGTCGTCGCTGTCAGTGCCACCATTACACCAGTCGTCGCTGTCAGTGCCACCATTACACCAGTCGTGGTTGTCAGTGCCACCATTACACCAGTCGTCGCTGTCAGTGCCACCATTACACCAGTCGTGGCTGTCAGTGCCACCATTACACCAGTCGTCGCTGTCAGTGCCACCATTACACCAGTCGTGGTTGTCAGTGACACCATTACACCAGTCGTGGCTGTCAGTGCCACCATTACACCAGTCGTGGTTGTCAGTGCCACCATTACACCAGTCGTCGCTGTCAGTGCCACCATTACACCAGTCGTGGCTGTCAGTGCCACCATTACACCAGTCGTCGCTGTCAGTGCCACCATTACACCAGTCGTGGCTGTCAGTGCCACCATTACACCAGTCGTCGCTGTCAGTGCCACCATTACACCAGTCGTCGCTGTCAGTGCCACCATTACACCAGTCGTGGTTGTCAGTGCCACCATTACACCAGTCGTCGCTGTCAGTGCCACCATTACACCAGTCGTCGCTGTCAGTGCCACCATTACACCAGTCGTGGTTGTCAGTGCCACCATTACACCAGTCGTCGCTGTCAGTGCCACCATTACACCAGTCGTGGTTGTCAGTGCCACCATTACACCAGTCGTCGCTGTCAGTGCCACCATTACACCAGTCGTGGTTGTCAGTGCCACCATTACACCAGTCGTCGCTGTCAGTGCCACCATTACACCAGTCGTCGCTGTCAGTGCCACCATTACACCAGTCGTCGCTGTCAGTGCCACCATTACACCAGTCGTCGCTGTCAGTGCCACCATTACACCAGTCGTGGCTGTCAGTGCCACCATTACACCAGTCGTCGCTGTCAGTGCCACCATTACACCAGTCGTGGCTGTCAGTGCCACCATTACACCAGTCGTGGCTGTCAGTGCCACCATTACACCAGTCGTCGCTGTCAGTGCCACCATTACACCAGTCGTCGCTGTCAGTGCCACCATTACACCAGTCGTGGCTGTCAGTGCCACCATTACACCAGTCGTCGCTGTCAGTGCCACCACTACACCAGTCGGGGCTGTCCGTGCCACCACTACACCAGTCGTCGCTGTCAGTGCCACCATTACACCACTCGTCGCTGTCAGTGCCACCATTACACCAGTCGTGGCTGTCAGTGCCACCATTACACCAGTCGTCGCTGTCAGTGCCACCATTACACCAGTCGTCGCTGTCAGTGCCACCATTACACCAGTCGTCGCTGTCAGTGCCACCATTACACCAGTCGTGGCTGTCAGTGCCACCATTACACCAGTCGTCGCTGTCAGTGCCACCATTACACCAGTCGTGGCTGTCAGTGCCACCATTACACCAGTCGTCGCTGTCAGTGCCACCATTACACCAGTCGTGGCTGTCAGTGCCACCATTACACCAGTCGTCGCTGTCAGTGCCACCATTACACCAGTCGTGGCTGTCAGTGCCACCATTACACCAGTCGTCGCTGTCAGTGCCACCATTACACCAGTCGTCGCTGTCAGTGCCACCATTACACCAGTCGTCGCTGTAAATGCCACCACTACACCAGTCCTGGCTGTCCGTGCCACCACTACACCAGTCGTAGTGCCACCATTACACCAGTCGTCGCTGTCAGTGCCACCATTACACCAGTCGTCGCTGTCAGTGCCACCATTACACCAGTCGTCGCTGTCAGTGCCACCAGTACACCAGTCGTCGCTGTCAGTGCCACCATTACACCAGTCGTAGTGCACCATTACACCAGTCGTGGCTGTCAGTGCCACCATTACACCAGTCGTCGTCAGTGCCACCATGTGGCTGTCTGTGACACCATTTCACCAGTCGTCGCTGTCAGTGCCACCACTACACCAGTCGGGGCTGTCCGTGCCACCACTACACCAGTCGTCGCTGTCAGTGCCACCATTACACCACTCGTCGCTGTCAGTGCCACCATTACACCAGTCGTCGCTGTAAATGCCACCACTACACCAGTCCTGGCTGTCCGTGCCACCACTACACCAGTCGTCGCTGTCAGTGTCAGTGCCACCATTACACCAGTCGTCGCTGTCAGTGCCACCATTACACCAGTCGTGGCTGTCAGTGCCACCATTACACCAGTCGTGGCTGTCAGTGCCACCATTACACCAGTCGTGGCTGTCAGTGCCACCATTACACCAGTCGTCGCTGTCAGTGCCACCATTACACCAGTCGTGGCTGTCAGTGCCACCATTACACCAGTCGTCGCTGTCAGTGCCACCATTACACCAGTCGTCGCTGTCAGTGCCACCATTACACCAGTCGTCGCTGTCAGTGCCACCATTACACCAGTCGTCGCTGTCAGTGCCACCATTACACCAGTCGTCGCTGTCAGTGCCACCATTACACCAGTCGTCGCTGTCAGTGCCACCATTACACCAGTCGTCGCTGTCAGTGCCACCATTACACCAGTCGTCGCTGTCAGTGCCACCATTACACCAGTCGTGGCTGTCAGTGCCACCATTACACCAGTCGTCGCTGTCAGTGCCACCATTACACCAGTCGTGGCTGTCAGTGCCACCATTACACCAGTCGTCGCTGTCAGTGCCACCATTACACCAGTCGTGGCTGTCAGTGCCACCATTACACCAGTCGTCGCTGTCAGTGCCACCATTACACCAGTCGTGGCTGTCAGTGCCACCATTACACCAGTCGTCGCTGTCAGTGCCACCATTACACCACTCGTCGCTGTCAGTGCCACCATTACACCAGTCGTCGCTGTCAGTGTGGCCACCATTACACCAGTCGTCGCTGTCAGTGCCACCATTACACCAGTCGTGGATGTCAGTGCCACCATTACACCAGTCGTCGCTGTCAGTGCCACCATTACACCAGTCGTGGCTGTCAGTGCCACCATTACACCAGTCGTCGCTGTCAGTGCCACCATTACACCAGTCGTGGCTGTCAGTGCCACCATTACACCAGTCGTCGCTGTCAGTGCCACCATTACACCCGTCGTGGCTGTCAGTGCCACCAGTACACCAGTCGTCGCTGTCAGTGCCACCATTACACCAGTCGTGGCTGTCAGTGCCACCATTACACCAGTCGTCGCTGTCAGTGCCACCATTACACCAGTCGTCGCTGTCAGTGCCACCATTACACCCGTCGTGGATGTCTGTCAGTGCCACCATTACACCAGTCGTGCTGTCAGTTCCACCATTACACCAGTCGTCGCTGTCAGTGCCACCATTACACCAGTCGTCGCTGTCAGTGCCACCATTACACCAGTCGTCGCTGTCAGTGCCACCATTACACCAGTCGTGGCTGTCAGTGCCACCATTACACCAGTCGTCGCTGTCAGTGCCACCATTACACCAGTCGTCGCTGTCAGTGCCACCATTACACCAGTCGTCGCTGTCAGTGCCACCATTACACCAGTCGTCGCTGTCAGTTCCACCATTACACCAGTCGTCGCTGTCAGTGCCACCATTACACCAGTCGTCGCTGTCAGTGCCACCATTACACCAGTCGTGGTTGTCAGTGCCACCATTACACCAGTCGTCGCTGTCAGTTCCACCATTACACCAGACGTGGTTGTCAGTGCCACCATTACACCAGTCGTCGCTGTCAGTGATACCATTACACCAGTCGTGGTTGTCAGTGCCACCATTACACCAGTCGTCGCTGTCATTGCCATTACACCAGTCGTGGTTGTCAGTGCCACCATTACACCAGTCGTCGCTGTCACTGCCACCATTACACCAGTCGTGGTTGTCAGTGCCACCATTACACCAGTCGTCGCTGTCAGTGCCACCATTACACCAGTCGTCACTGTCAGTTCCTCCATTACACCAGTCGTCGCTGTCAGTGCCACCATTACACCAGTCGTCGCTGTCAGTGCCACCATTACACCAGTCGTGGTTGTCAGTGCCACCATTACACCAGTCGTCGCTGTCAGTTCCACCATTACACCAGTCGTGGTTGTCAGTGCCACCATTACACCAGTCGTCGCTGTCAGTGATACCATTACAATAGTCGTGGTTGTCAGTGCCACCATTACACCAGTCGTCGCTGTCATTGCCATTACACCAGTCGTGGTTGTCAGTGCCACCATTACACCAGTCGTCGCTGTCACTGCCACCATTACACCAGTCGTGGTTGTCAGTGCCACCATTACACCAGTCGTCGCTGTCAGTGCCACCATTACACCAGTCGTCGCTGTCAGTGCCACCATTACACAAGTCGTCGCTGTCAGTGCCACCATTACACCAGTCGTCGCTGTCAGTGCCACCATTACACCAGTCGTCGCTGTCAGTGCCACCATTACACCAGTCGTCGCTGTCAGTGCCACCATTACACCAGTCGTCGCTGTCAGTGCCACCATTACACCAGTCGTGGCTGTCAGTGCCACCATTACACCAGTCTTGGCTGTCAGTGCCACCATTACACCAGTCGTCGCTGTCAGTGCCACCATTACACCAGTCGTGGCTGTCAGTGCCACCATTACACCAGTCGTCGCTGTCAGTGCCACCATTACACCAGTCGTGGCTGTCAGTGCCACCATTACACCAGTCGTCGCTGTCAGTGCCACCATTACACCAGTCGTCGCTGTCAGTGCCACCGTTACACCAGTCGTCGCTGTCAGTGCCACCATTACACCAGTCGTGGCTGTTAGTGCCATTATTACACCAGTCGTGGCTGTCAGTGCCACCATTACACCAGTCGTCGCTGTCAGTTCCACCATTACACCAATCGTGGCTGTCAGTGACACCATTACACCAGTCGTCGCTGTCAGTGCCACCATTACACCAGTCGTGGCTGTCAGTGCCACCATTACACCAGTCGTCGCTGTCAGTGCCACCATTACACCAGTCGTGGCTGTCAGTGCCACCATTACACCAGTCGTCGCTGTCAGTGCCACCATTACACCAGTCGTGGCTGTCAGTGCCACCATTACACCAGTCGTCGCTGTCAGTGCCACCATTACACCAGTCGTCGCTGTCAGTGCCACCGTTACACCAGTCGTCGCTGTCAGTGCCACCATTACACCAGTCGTGGCTGTCAGTGCCACCATTACACCAGTCGGGGCTGTCAGTGCCACCATTACACCAGTCGTCGCTGTCAGTGCCACCATTACATAAGTCGTCGCTGTCAGTGCCACCGTTACACCAGTCGTCGCTGTCAGTGCCACCATTACACCAATCGTGGCTGTCAGTGACACCATTACACCAGTCGTCGCTGTCAGTGCCACCATTACACCAGTCGTCGCTGTCAGTGCCACCATTACACCAGTCGTCGCTGTCAGTGCCACCATTACACCAGTCGTCGCTGTCAGTGCCACCATTACACCAGTCGTCGCTGTCAGTTCCACCATTACACCAGTCGTCGCTGTCAGTGCCACCATTACACCAGTCGTCGCTGTCAGTGCCACCATTACACCAGTCGTGGTTGTCAGTGCCACCATTACACCAGTCGTCGCTGTCAGTTCCACCATTACACCAGACGTGGTTGTCAGTGCCACCATTACACCAGTCGTCTCTGTCAGTGATACCATTACACCAGTCGTGGTTGTCAGTGCCACCATTACACCAGTCGTCGCTGTCATTGCCATTACACCAGTCGTGGTTGTCAGTGCCACCATTACACCAGTCGTCGCTGTCACTGCCACCATTACACCAGTCGTGGTTGTCAGTGCCACCATTACACCAGTCGTCGCTGTCAGTGCCACCATTACACCAGTCGTCACTGTCAGTTCCTCCATTACACCAGTCGTCGCTGTCAGTGCCACCATTACACCAGTCGTCGCTGTCAGTGCCACCATTACACCAGTCGTGGTTGTCAGTGCCACCATTACACCAGTCGTCGCTGTCAGTTCCACCATTACACCAGTCGTGGTTGTCAGTGCCACCATTACACCAGTCGTCGCTGTCAGTGATACCATTACACCAGTCGTGGTTGTCAGTGCCACCATTACACCAGTCGTCGCTGTCATTGCCATTACACCAGTCGTGGTTGTCAGTGCCACCATTACACCAGTCGTCGCTGTCACTGCCACCATTACACCAGTCGTGGTTGTCAGTGCCACCATTACACCAGTCGTCGCTGTCAGTGCCACCATTACACCAGTCGTCGCTGTCAGTGCCACCATTACACAAGTCGTCGCTGTCAGTGCCACCATTACACCAGTCGTCGCTGTCAGTGCCACCATTACACCAGTCGTCGCTGTCAGTGCCACCATTACACCAGTCGTCGCTGTCAGTGCCACCATTACACCAGTCGTCGCTGTCAGTGCCACCATTACACCAGTCGTGGCTGTCAGTGCCACCATTACACCAGTCTTGGCTGTCAGTGCCACCATTACACCAGTCGTCGCTGTCAGTGCCACCATTACACCAGTCGTGGCTGTCAGTGCCACCATTACACCAGTCGTCGCTGTCAGTGCCACCATTACACCAGTCGTCGCTGTCAGTGCCACCATTACACCAGTCGTGGCTGTCAGTGCCACCATTACACCAGTCGTCGCTGTCAGTGCCACCATTACACCAGTCGTGGCTGTCAGTGCCACCATTACACCAGTCGTCGCTGTCAGTGCCACCATTACACCAGTCGTCGCTGTCAGTGCCACCGTTACACCAGTCGTCGCTGTCAGTGCCACCATTACACCAGTCGTGGCTGTCAGTGCCACCATTACACCAGTCTTGGCTGTCAGTGCCACCATTACACCAGTCGTCGCTGTCAGTGCCACCATTACACCAGTCGTGGCTGTCAGTGCCACCATTACACCAGTCGTCGCTGTCAGTGCCACCATTACACCAGTCGTCGCTGTCAGTGCCACCATTACACCAGTCGTGGCTGTCAGTGCCACCATTACACCAGTCGTCGCTGTCAGTGCCACCATTACACCAGTCGTGGTTGTCAGTGCCACCATTACACCAGTCGTCGCTGTCAGTGCCACCATTACACCAGTCGTGGTTGTCAGTGCCACCATTACACCAGTCGTGGCTGTCAGTGCCACCATTACATCAGTCGGGGCTGTCAGTGCCACCATTACACCAGTCGTCGCTGTCAGTGCCACCATTACACCAGTCGTCGCTGTCAGTGCCACCGTTACACCAGTCGTCGCTGTCAGTGCCACCATTACACCAATCGTGGCTGTCAGTGACACCATTACACCAGTCGTCGCTGTCAGTGCCACCATTACACCAGTCGTCGCTGTCAGTGCCACCATTACATAAGTCGTGGCTGTCAGTGCCACCATTACACCAGTCGTGGCTGTCAGTGCCACCAATACACCAGTCGTGGCTGTCAGTGCCACCATTACACCAGTCGTGTCCACCATTACACCAGTCGTCGCTGTCAGTGCCACCATTACACCAGTCGTCGCTGTCAGTGCCACCATTACACCAGTCGTGGATGTCAGTGCCACCATTACACCAGTCGTCGCTGTCAGTGCCACCATTACACCAGTCGTGGTTGTCAGTGCCACCATTACACCAGTCGTCGCTGTACCAGTCGTGACTGTCAGTGCCACCATTACACCAGTCGTCGCTGTCAGTGCCACCATTACACCAGTCGTGGCTGTCAGTGCCACCATTACACCAGTCGTCGCTGTCAGTGCCACCATTACACCAGTCGTCGCTGTCAGTGCCACCACTACACCAGTCGGGGCTGTCCGTGCCACCACTACACCAGTCGTCGCTGTCAGTGCCACCATTACACCAGTCGTCGCTGTCAGTGCCACCATTACACCACTCGTCGCTGTCAGTGCCACCATTACACCAGTCGTCGCTGTAAATGCCACCACTACACCAGTCCTGGCTGTCCGTGCCACCACTACACCAGTCGGGGCTGTCAGTGCCACCACTACACCAGTCGTGGATGTCAGTGCCACCATTACACCAGTCGTCGCTGTCAGTGCCACCATTACACCAGTCGTGGCTGTCAGTGCCACCATTACACCAGTCGTGGCTGTCAGTGCCACCATTACACCAGTCGTCGCTATCAGTGCCACCATTACACAAGTCGTGGCTGTCAGTGCCACCATTACACCAGTCGTGGCTGTCCGTACCACCACTACTCCAGTCGGGGCTGTCAGTGCCACCACTACACCAGTCGTGGATGTCAGTGCCACCACTACACCAGTCGTGGATGTCAGTGCCACCATTACACCAGTCGTCGCTGTCAGTGCCACCATTACACCAGTCGTGGCTGTCAGTGCCACCATTACACCAGTCGTCGCTGTCAGTGCCACCATTACACCAGTCGTCGCTGTCAGTGTCACCATTACACCAGTCGTGGCTGTCAGTGCCACCATTACACCAGTCATGGCTGTCAGAACCACCACTACTCCAGTCTCAGCTGTCAGAACCACAACCGGAGGGTGTCCAGCCGGCTGACATAGCCGCAGCGCCGGCCAGACTACGCCCGTCTCTCCCAGATAAACAACACCGAACTTTACCACCCACACTTCCATCTATGTACCATCGTTCGAGTCATCATTTCCCCGCCATCACCGTTAATGGTGATTACAAAACATAACAATATTGCTAAAAATGGTATAAAATACCGACAAGTGGAAGATTTAGACAATAAATATGGCTAACTATTCAGTAAGTTAATTGACTCGTTAAAATCAACCCCACATAATTCGCATTCTCACTAGGTAGCGCCCAATTAATTTCACTAAAAGTTTCCTAATAGCTAAAATAGGCCGAGTACCATTAACCTATATATGTATCTTTTACGTCAACATTAACAAGGTGAGTCTTGGCTTCATGACGGAATTTTTAAGTGGAGAGACCATTCTCAAATTTTGTGAGACGTTCTTAATTTTATGTGAGATATGAGAAGTTTATTAAATTACGGTGGTTAATTTGCTATTATTCTGGTTAATTTATTATTTGGTTAATTTGTTTTTATTATGGTTAACTTTTATTATTATGGTTAATTTAAATATTACTGTGGTTGATTTATTATGGATCATTTTTTATTACCATGGTTAATTTGTTATTATTTTGGTTAATTTAGGTAATATGTTTATCGCTATTCAATTTTTAAGGATAACTGAAGGGAAAAAAAAGGTCTCGGTAGATGAAAGAGTCGACGTCTGAGTGGCACATTGCCACTCAGAAACCCAGGGCACTCAGGAACCCTGGGGCACTCAGGAACCCAGGGGCATTCAGGAATCTTGGGGCACTCAGGAACCCAGGGGCATTCAGGAATCTTAGGCACTCATGGAACCCCGGGCACTCAGAAACCCCCAGGCACTCAGGAATCCCGGGCACTAAGAGAACCCGGGCACTCAGCAACCCGGGCACTCAGGAACCCTGGCACTCAGGAACCCGAGCACTCAGTATCCTGAGCACTCAGGATCCTGGGCACACAGGGAACCCCGAGCACTCAGGAACACAAGCATACTCTGAGTTACACTAGCATTACCTACGTACTTAGTGGCGTACAAATAGTGTGTTGGATATAATTATGGTATATAATACTGAGACTGAGAAACTGAGCTTTGTTCCATAGTCTGGAACAGTTCCAGACATGGAGCAAAACTCTTCTCCAGGCTGAGGGACTGACCACCTCAAAACTAAGTCCGCAAGGGTGATGGACTGATTACATCGTCTTCACATCTCTACTGCTTCTGCTAAACTCTTCTGTATCCGACTGAAGAAGCCTACTGTGTAGGCGAAACGCTTCGGAATAAAGATACCTAACTGTTGCATATGTGTCTTACTTATCATCAAAGAGTATGTTAGTTAAGACACATGATGAGGTACTCAGTCCCTCAGCCTTGCAGTTACAGCATCGTGGTGGTGCTGTGAACACCACAGCACCACCACGATGCTGTGAACACTAACTCCAAGGCTGAGGGACTGATTACCTCATCTTTTGTATATAGTTCTACTGTCTTCTAATTATGTCCTAGAATCTGTATTTATAAAGCCACTGGATGGCAAAACGTCTAAAATAAAGCAGCATAATCATGGGGGAGCGCTAAACCCGTAGGATTATACAGCGCATGTGGGGGGATGGAAGGTATTCAGACTCAATTCAGGGAACCGGAGCACAGATCCAATTCCCAGGATCAAGAGCCCCTCACCAGCATCAAGGAACCACCATTGAGGGGCCTACAATAAAGATACCCAGATGTTGCACATGTGTCTTAACTTTCATATTGTCGGTATTTTATACCTTTCTTGCACAACAAGAGTATGTTACAATTTATTCGGCATATATCACACTCCCATACAGGCTGCCTCCCAACCAGTGAACCAGGTGCTAAGGATTTAACGATCATTAGGGCACCCGTCGTTAAATCAGTACCTTGGTTCATTGACTAATCACAGACAAGCCCACCAAAGCTGAAGCAACGTGATTCACTTGCGGTAAGCATTGGCAGACTTGCCTACCTGCTGGTTGAGTACGGTGCACTCTCTCTCTGGCTTCTGCTTTGCCATCTGTCACCGTCGTGTACAATTATTATTCAATCTGTACATATTGTACATAGTGTACATATCTGTATATAGTGGGTGAAGACAAAATATACATTAAAGTCTACTGGTGAGTTTATTTGCTCCAATTCCCATTACTACCAGGTGTCACAGGCCATTCATTACCTGTGTTCGAAATACACTTCCTCCAGTATAATTCCAAGAGAATTATCTTCCATTCTTAAGAAATCTTATTCTTACCAAGTTTCTCTTTTATCTTCCTTCTCTTTTACACTCGTTTATCCAGCCTCCTCTCTTCACACTCCTCTGTAACGTCTGCTCTTTTCTCTCTCTGTCTCTCTCTCATATCTCATATATATATATATATATATATATATATATATATATATATATATATATATATATATATATATATATATATATATATATGTGTGTGTGTGTGTGTGTGTGTGTGTGTGTGTGTGTGTGTGTGTATAACGTGGTGTACTGCCACGTTACTTGGGCGAAAGTGGGCTCTAACAGGCACATTTCGCCCTTTAGCTCTGGGCAGGTCGGTGCCATATTCGGGATAATTACCTCTATAACTTTTATCATTATTATAGCTGCATTTTGGGTCGTCTTGGTATATCAGTGATGGTGGTGATGGTGACGACCTAGCCTGGAGGTGGTGGTAGTGGTGATGGTGACGACCCAACCTGGAGGTGGTGGTGCTGGTGACGACCCAGCCTGGAGGTGGTGGTGCTGGTGACGACCCAGCCTCAGGTTATTGCCAGTGGCACCATAAAGGCAGCTCATGTAGGGGCCTAGGTGCCACTCACCTGGAACCACTAAACTCATAGCTGCACCCATCACCTGCACCCATCACCCATCTCTCCACTACCTATCATCATCAATGGAATAAGCTTGGTAGCTCGCTTACATTTATAGACTAGCGCTAAAGCTAGCTCTGTCACTAGTTCTGTTAATCCTTATATACACATAAATAACCAATGGTTCTTACAATAACCGTAATTTTTAAAAGGTTGGACCGGTAAGCCAGCGAAAGGCCTCGATCAGATAAAAAAAAAGTCCACCTGTGGGTCATATGATTGAGACCCGCGTCAGGAACGCTTGTCCTGTTTCCTGACAAATATTTTACGTACCTAATCCTTATATAACTTAGGTAAGTGTTAGTTAAAAATCCTATCGCTAACAGCGGGTGATGTGACAGGTGCTCACCCCAAGAACGATATGGAACTGACGGACCCTCCCGTCTCATGTCCGATGACCTTTAAATTAGTGAGTCTTACTGGTACTGCAATGTTTACTAACGTTCCTCTTCCAGATCTCACCCCTAAGGTTCCTCTTCCAGATCTCATCCCTAAGGTTCCTCTTCCAGATCTCACCCCTAACGTTCCTCTTCCAGATCTCACCCCTAACGTTCCTCTTCCAGATCTCACCCCTAACGTTCCTCTTCCAGATCTCACCCCTAAGGTTCCTCTTCCAGATCTCACCCCTAAGATTCCTCTTCCAGATCTCACCCCTAAGATTCCTCTTCCAGATCTCACCCCTAAGATTCCTCTTCCAGATCTCACCCCTAAGGTTCCTCTTCCAGATCTCACCCCTAAGATTCCTCTTCCAGATCTCACCCCTAAGATTCCTCTTCCAGATCTCACCCCTAAGATTCCTCTTCCAGATCTCACCCCTAAGATTCCTCTTCCAGATCTCACCCCTAAGATTCCTCTTCCAAGATTCCTCTTCCAGATCTCACCCCTAAGATTCCTCTTCCAGAACTCACCCCTAAGATTCCTCTTCCAGACCTCACTCCTAAGATTCCTCTTCCAGACCTCACCCCTAAGATTCCTCTTCCAGATCTCACCCCTAAGGTTCCTCTTCCAGATCTCACCCCTAAGATTCCTCTTCCAGATCTCACCCCTAAGATTCCTCTTCCAGATCTCACCCCTAAGATTCCTCTTCCAGATCTCACCCCTAAGATTCCTCTTCCAGATCTCACCCCTAAGATTCCTCTCTTCCAGATTCCTCACCCCTAAGGTTCCTCTTTCAGATCTCACCCCTAAGATTCCTCTTCCAGATCTCACCCCTAAGATTCCTCTTCCAGATCTCACCCCTAAGATTCCTCTTCCAGAACTCACCCCTAAGATTCCTCTTCCAGACCTCACCCCTAAGATTCCTCTTCCAGACCTCACCCCTAAGATTCCTCTTCCAGAACTCACCCCTAAGATTCCTCTTCCAGAACTCACCCCTAAGATTCCTCTTCCAGACCTCACCCCTAAGATTCCTCTTCCAGATCTCACCCCTAAGATTCCTCTTCCAGATCTCACCCCTAAGATTCCTCTTCCAGATCTCACCCCTAAGATTCCTCTTCCAGATCTCACCCCTAAGATTCCTCTTCCAGATCTCACCCCTAAGGTTCCTCTTCCAGATCTCACCCCTAAGATTCCTCTTCCAGATCTCACCCCTAAGATTCCTCTTCCAGATCTCACCCCTAAGATTCCTCTTCCAGATCTCACCCCTAAGATTCCTCTTCCAGATCTCACCCCTAAGATTCCTCTTCCAGATCTCACCCCTAAGATTCCTCTTCCAGATCTCACCCCTAAGATTCCTCTTCCAGATCTCACCCCTAAGATTCCTCTTCCAGATCTCACCCCTAAGATTCCTCTTCCAGATCTCACCCCTAAGATTCCTCTTCCAGATCTCACCCCTAAGATTCCTCTTCCAGATCTCACCCCTAAGATTCCTCTTCCAGATCTCACCCCTAAGATTCCTCTTCCAGATCTCACCCCTAAGGTTCCTCTTCCAGATCTCACCCCTAAGATTCCTCTTCCAGATCTCACCCCTAAGATTCCTCTTCCAGATCTCACCCCTAAGATTCCTCTTCCAGATCTCACCCCTAAGATTCCTCTTCCAGATCTCACCCCTAAGATTCCTCTTCCAGATCTCACCCCTAAGATTCCTCTTCCAGATCTCACCCCTAAGATTCCTCTTCCAGATCTCACCCCTAAGATTCCTCTTCCAGATCTCACCCCTAAGATTCCTCTTCCAGATCTCACCCCTAAGATTCCTCTTCCAGATCTCACCCCTAAGATTCCTCTTCCAGATCTCACCCCTAAGATTCCTCTTCCAGATCTCACCCCTAAGATTCCTCTTCCAGATCTCACCCCTAAGATTCCTCTTCCAGATCTCACCCCTAAGGTTCCTCTTCCAGATCTCACCCCTAAGATTCCTCTTCCAGATCTCACCCCTAAGATTCCTCTTCCAGATCTCACCCCTAAGATTCCTCTTCCAGATCTCACCCCTAAGATTCCTCTTCCAGATCTCACCCCTAAGATTCCTCTTCCAGATCTCACCCCTAAGATTCCTCCTCCAGATCTCACCCCTAAGATTCCTCTTCCAGATCTCACCCCTAAGATTCCTCTTCCAGATCTCACCCCTAAGATTCCTCTTCCAGAGATAAACAAGGTATCCTCGAAGAGTTGAAAAACTACCCAAATGCTCTTCTTCGTTCCTAGTTCGGTTATCGAGTTGATTAAGAAGTACGTAGCAGACTCTCAATTTTTAATGGATGGTGAATTCCGTGCTCAAAAACCAAGGTATAGATATTAGAAATCTTCTGGAAGCACTGAACAACGCACATCTTGTACAACTAGCTAATATAAAACATTCATCTTTCTAAGTCGGCAAAGTGGTGAACTGAGTACAGGTGGAGTCCAGGTGTGCTGAGTACATGTAGCGTCCAGATGTGCTGAGTAGCTCCTGCTTCTGGTACCTACCTACCTGCGCTACCTTAGTTAATTAACCTGTCACAGTTGTCGACCTCTGCCTAGCCTGTACCTGAGAGGGATACAAGGAGGGATACACGTAAGGAAGGATACATGTAAGGAGGGATATATGTAAGGAGGGGCACATGTAATGATGAATACATGTAAGGGGGAATACATGTAAGAAGAGATACATATAAGGAGGGATACATGTATGGAGGGATATATGTAAGGAGGGTACACGTAAAGAAGGATACATGTAAGGATGAATACATGTAAGAAAGGATACATGTAAGAAGGGATACATGTAAGGAGGGATACATATGAGGAAGATACACATAAAGAGAGATAAATATAACGAGGAATACATGTAAGGAGGGATACATGTAAGGAGGTATACATGTAAGGAGGGATACAAGTAAGAAGGGATATATGTAAGAAGGGAAAAATGTAAAGAAGATATACGTAAAGAGGGATACATGTAGAAGGGACACGTGTAAGGAGGGATACATGCAAGAAGAGATACATGTAAGAAGGGACACACATAAGGAGGGATATATGAAAGAATGTATACATATAAGAAGGGATACATATAAGGAAAATATACGTAAGTAGAGATAAATGTAAGGTGGTAGACATGTAAGGAGGGATACATTTAAGAGGGGATATATGTAGGGAGGGATACATTTAAGAAGGGAAACATGTAAGGAGGGATGCATGTAAAGAGGGATACATGTAAGGTGGGATACATGTAAGGAGGGATACATGTAAGGCAGGATACATGTAAGGAGGGATACATGTACAGGGGATAAATTTGAGAGACACATGTAAGGAGGGAAACACGTAAGGAGGGATACATGTGAGGAGGGATACATGTAGGGAGGGATATATGTAAGGTAGGATACATGTAAGGAGGGATACATGTAAGGTAGGATACATGTAAGGAGGGATACATGTAAGGTAGGATACATGTAAGGAGGGATACATGTAAGGGGGATGTATTTGAGGGGCACATGTAAGGAGGGATACATGAAAGGAAGAATATATATAAAGAGGATACATGTAAGGAGGAATATATATGAAGAGGATACATGTAAGGAGGAATATGTGTAAAGAGGATACAAGTAAGGAGGAATATATGTAAAGAGGATACATGTAAGGAGGAATATATGTAAAGAGGATACAAGTAAGGAGGAATATATGTAAAGAGGATACAATGAGGAATATATGTAAAGAGGATACAAGTAAGGAGGAATATATGTAAAGAGGTGTGACATGCAAAGATTATGTTATAATTTATTGGGCGTATGCCACTCCCCTACAGGCTGCCTCCCAACAAGTGAACCAGGTGCCAAGTGTTTAACGATCGATAGGGCACCCGTCGTTAAATCAGTACCTTGGTTCATTGACCAATCACAGACAAGCCCGCCAAAGCTGAAGCAACGTGATTCACTTCCAGTAAGCATTGGAAGACTTGCCTACCTGCTGGTTGAGTACGGTACACTCTCTCTCTGGTTTCTGTTTTGCCATTTGTCACCGTGATGTACACTTATTATTCTATCTGTACACAATGTACATAGTGTACATATCTGTATATAGTGGGTGAAGGCTAAGTATACATTATAGTCTAATGCTAAGTTTGCTCCAATTCCCATTACGCCCAAGTTACGTCGGCCATTCATTACCTGTGTTCGTACTAAGGAGATACGTGTAAGGAGGAATTCACCATGAACGTTAGGAAATACTTTGTCAGTCTCAGGTAGGTAAATCAATGGTTTAGATATTCTCACACACACACAGTTTCAGGAGTGGGAAAGACAGTGTCATTGAGGCTTAAGATGCGGAGCCAGGAGCTGATACTCGACTTCCAAAGCATACATAATTCGGTGGTTACTCTCTCTCTCTCTCTCTCTCTCTCTCTCTCTCTCTTTCTCTCTGTTAACAGCTCCTGTACTCGCTTCTGTTTGCCGTTGTTTCCCGCTTCTGTTTTCTTTTCCCGTCCCTGTTTTCGTTTCTGTCCTCGCTTCTCTGTCTTCTCTTTGTCTTCGCTCTTTGTCTTCTCTTTGTTTATTCCATTTTCTCTTTCTTCCGGAAATGATTTCTTCCACTTCCCGCCTCCTCCTCTTCCTGCCACTTCCTGACTCTCTCCTCTGTTTCATTTATGGTGTTTCAGTGTTTCATTTATGGTGTTTCAGTGTTTCATTCATGGTGTTTCAGTGTTTCATTCATAGTAGTTCAGTGTTTCATGGTGTTTCAGTGTTTCATTCATTGGTTTATCCTTGGTGTTTCAATTTCATTCACGGTGTTTCATTCATGGTTTTTAATTCACCACCATCACCATCACCACCACCACCATCACCACCACCACCACCACCACCATCACCAGCATCACCACCACAATCACCAGCATCACCATCACCACCACCATCACCATCACCACCATCACCACCATCACCACCACCATCACCACCACCATCACCACCACCACCACCACCACCACCACCATCACCACCACCATCACCACCACCATCACCACCACCATCACCATCACCACCACCATCACCATCACCACCACCATCACCATCATCACCATCACCATCCCCATCACCATCATCCTCACCACCACCATCACCATCACCACCACCACCACCATCACCATCACCATCCCCATCACCAT
>NW_027195649.1:0-17500 GCF_038502225.1 Cherax quadricarinatus | reverse complement strand
AGAGTAGTCTGGGGTAACTAGGAATTATAGAGTAGTCTGGGGTAACTAGGAATTAAAGAGTAGTCTGGGGTAACTAGGAATTAAAGAGTAGTCTGGGGTAACTAGGAATTAAAGAGTAGTCTGGGGTAACTAGGAATTATAGAGTAGTCTGGGGTAACTAGGAATTATAGAGTAGTCTGGGGTAACTAGGAATTAAAGAGTAGTCTGGGGTAACTAGGAATTAAAGAGTAGTCTGGGGTAACTAGGAATTAAAGAGTAGTCTGGGGTAACTAGGAATTAAAGAGTAGTCTGGGGTAACTAGGAATTATAGAGTAGTCTGGGGTAACTAGGAATTATAGAGTAGTCTGGGGTAACTAGGAATTATAGAGTAGTCTGGGGTAACTAGGAATTATAGAGTAGTCTGGGGTAACTAGGAATTAAAGAGTAGTCTGGGGTAACTAGGAATTAAAGAGTAGTCTGGGGTAACTAGGAATTATAGAGTAGTCTGGGGTAACTAGGAATTATAGAGTAGTCTGGGGTAACTAGGAATTAAAGAGTAGTCTGGGGTAACTAGGAATTATAGAGTAGTCTGGGGTAACTAGGAATTAAAGAGTAGTCTGGGGTAACTAGGAATTAAAGAGTAGTCTGGGGTAACTAGGAATTAAAGAGTAGTCTGGGGTAACTAGGAATTAAAGAGTAGTCTGGGGTAACTAGGAATTAAAGAGTAGTCTGGGGTAACTAGGAATTAAAGAGTAGTCTGGGGTAACTAGGAATTATAGAGTAGTCTGGGGTAACTAGGAATTATAGAGTAGTCTGGGGTAACTAGGAATTATAAAGTAGTCTTGGGTAACTAGGAATTAAAGAGTAGTCTGGGGTAACTAGGAATTATAGAGTAGTCTGGGGTAACTAGGAATTATAGAGTAGTCTGGGGTAACTAGGAATTATAGAGTAGTCTGGGGTAACTAGGAATTATAGAGTAGTCTGGGGTAACTAGGAATTATAGAGTAGTCTGGGGTAACTAGGAATTAAAGAGTAGTCTGGGGTAACTAGGAATTATAGAGTAGTCTGGGGTAACTAGGAATCTATTGAGGCATAACTCGTGTATATTTTGTCCTAGCAGTGAGACCTGCCATTCATGTTCCTGTGTCGCTGCTGAGTGCCCTGGGGAGGAGAGGTTGAGTGAGGGAGGGAGGAAGGGAGGAAGGGAGGGAGGAAGGGAGGGAGGAAGGGAGGGAGGAAGGGAGGGAGGAAGGGAGGGAGGGAGAGTTGTGTGTTAAAGGAAATCTACACAAAGTGATCCACCTCGCCCGGGAATCAAACCCAGGGCCATTCCTTTCAGAGTCGACTGAGATCTTATTTCTCTCTCTCTCTCTCTCTCTCTCTCTGTCTGTCTCTCTCTCTCTCTCTCTCTCTCTCTCTCACTAAGATATTTTAACAAGCTGTCGTTTTCACATTTTTAGTGAGCTATCAGACAAGAACAGCGGAAAGTTCAAATAAAATTTCACAGGTTGACGTAAAGAGACCAAGACTGTTCAACTGTCTCTCAGCATACATAAGGGGGATTACCAATAGACCCTCTGAGTGTCTTTAAGAAGGAGCTGGACAGGCACCTAAAGTCAATACCTGACCAGCCGGGCTATGGTTCGTACGTCGGTTTGCGTGAGGCCAGCAATAACAGCCTGTTTGATTCACCGCGAGGTCTGGTCGTGTACAGACCCGTGGGGGCTTTGACCCCCGGAACATCCTCCAGGTATACCCACTACACAGTCCAGTAACAGTCCACCGCTTCCTACCTACCTGGAGTCTACCTGGAGAGTATTCTGGGGATCAACGCCCCCACGGCCCGGTCCACGACCAGGCCTCCCAGGCCTCTAAGACACATCAACACTGGAAGTTTGAAGACGAGTGGATGAAGCATTCACAAGTTTTAGCAGAAAACCGTAAGTTAAACTCTCCCAGTGTCATCAATATCTGTGTAAGATTGACACCTTCATACGAGTTGAATTGAAAATAGACGAATTCCACCCTCGAGATATTAGTTAATGATGAACAAAGGGATGGAGATAAGTCAGAGTTTTACACGTGTAGTGTAGGAACATCTCTGCCAAGACAATGTTGGAGTGAGTCAGTGTGACTTTGTAAATGATCCAAGTCAGACCGCAACGTTGTAAGTTTCTCTCTCTTATATCCGGGTTATTTGTGTATGAGTGTATCCAGTAGGGGCCAGTTCAGGGTCGGGTCAGGACCTGAAACTCGACCCCTACAACCACATAAAAGTTGACCGCAAGTAGATGAGTACACACACACACACACACACACACACACACACACACACACACACACACACACACACACACACACGATATACATGTATTTTTATACGTATATTGTGGGTTAAACTCAGTGTTTATAAAGGACGTAAGCAAATGTTAGGTTAGGTTAGGTAAGATTTGTCAGGAAAGAGGTCAAGTGTTTCCTGATCCGGGTCTTAGTAACTGTAAGTACAGGTACACGTTAATACAGTTACATAAATAATCATACACAATAACATATGTGCAAATTACCTATGATAACCCCAAAGAGACTTATTCCATTGGGGTTTTATCATGTCATATGACGACCCGCCACTGAAGCTTTGGGTCATCTGACCGAGGCCTTCCGCTGGCTTACCAGTTCATCCCTTTAAAAGATTAAAGTTGTAAGTATAGCCAGTGACCAGCCAGACCTGGAAGCTGTGTCGCCAGTGACGTTATTGAAGATTACGGCTTACCAGGCCTATCTTTCCTTCCCAGTGGTAATAAAAATGAAAATAGTTATAATGATAACAATAAATTTTAAAGGGGTGGAGGGGTAAGCCAGCGGAAGGCCTCGGTCAGATGGCCAAAAGTTCCAGCTGCATTTCATCACAAGACTAAGACCCGCGTCAGGAAACACTTGTCCTGTTTCCTGATTGTAGAAAATTGCATTTATCTGAATGTATCATTATATACATAACAGTAAATGAACATAGATAATTATTATTTATCAGTTAGGCAAGTAGGAATTTGGGACACCTAGGTCGCAAAAAATGTCCCCCTTCGATACCTACCATTGTCATATCCACAAGTTGCTCTGGGTCTATTAATCATAAATGATTTGTATCTCCAGGAATGCTGGTAAATATATAAATTTGTGGATTGTATATTAAAAATAATAAATGACTATAGATACACATATATACACATTTACACAACAGAAGGAGAATATATCTTAACCATAACACTCTCCAATTTAACTGGAGATTAAGTTGTATCATACTCAGAAAACCTCACTGTCTATACATGAAAATAACAACTGGCCAGAGTTATAACATAACAGACTTATCTGAGGTTCCTGGAGCTGTCTTGTCCAGTCGCCTGATATCTCAAGTTATGCAGGAATGCACATCCAACAATTTCGCCTCCTATTTGAGAGTTGTCAGCCCAATTTTAACCTCTAGAGCACGAAAAATTCTTCCCATTACACTAACGTTTACTTGGCTCATTCAAACCAAAATGGCGACTCTCCCTTCTCCCCAGGCTCAGTTTCCCATTTTCTATGACAAATGTTATTAAATACAGTATGGCCATCTATATACATATAAATACTGAATTTCTGGAAAATATATACAGTATTGTCCACACTGATAGTTTAACCTAACCTAACACTTGTTTGTTAATATCGGTTATAAACACTTGAGTTTAACTCACAATACATGCATATAAAAAGAATTTATATATATATATATATATATATATATATATATATATATATATATATATATATATATATATATATATATATATATATATATATATATATATATATATATATATATATATATATATATATGTTTGTGTGTGTGTATGTGTGTACTCATCTATTTGGAGTCACCTTTCTGTGGTTGCAGGGTGTCGAGTTTCAGCTCCTGGCCTGGCCCTCAACTGGCCACTACTGGATACACTCTCTCCCCTGACTACAGGAGCAGTGTCATACCTGTTCTTAAAGCTATGTATGTTTCCTGACCAATCTTACCTGACCAGCGGTGAGACAGTCTCTCGATGGAAACATAAACACATATGCAGTGTAATGTGATCCTTTATTGACAACGTTTCGCCCACACAGTGGGATTCTTCAAGTCACAAACAGATCAGATCTGTTTGTGACTTGAAAAAGCCCACTGTGTGGGCGAAACGTTGTCAATAAAGGATCACATCTCATCTCCCTTTTCCTAATCATCCGAACCCTCATTTTTCCCCTCTTCCCATAACACTGGACCCCTCCCCCCCACTTTTAAGCCCATTTCCCCCTCCCTCCAAAAATACATATATTCCAAACTATCCTCTCCTCACCTTAAATCCCTTCCCCATTTCCCAGACGCCTCTACCCTATTTCCACACCCATTCCCCATTTTTTGACGCTTCCTCCCAGGTTTATTTCCCTTCATCTGGAGCCATTTTCTTCGTTTTCCTCAGCCATTACTTCCCCATTTTTTCCTTCTTACTTCAGTCTCCTTCCTGCGTAATGTTTCTTCTTATTAATTTACAATGAGAGCTGAAGAGAGGGAGAAAAAAAATATATATATATATATACTATATACATAATCGTAAATTTTAATAGTTTCCCCCCAAAAATATATATATATATATATAATTTGAGGAAAGAAAATGTTTCTCTTAGAAAACGGGAAGTGATTTTCTTGTTTAGTTTTTGTTTTTATGTGGTCTGTTTACTTGTTTGTTGTTATCTGTTATTCTGCTTTATCAATGTTTATTTTGTCTAAATGTTTACCGCATTTAGTGTCTCTTATTATGCTCTGTCTCTCTCTCTCTCTCTCTCTCTCTCTCAGCACTTACCTATTTTTTCATTATTTTTTTTCTTTCTCCTTTACCTTATTTCGTAAATCTTCATTTGTTTCCTCTTTTTCCCTTTATCTTTGTTATATTTTATTTTCCAGCCACTGATGCTGTTTTTTAAGGGAAGGGGTGAGGGGGTAGGAAGTAAGGGGGCGCATCTCCCCTCCTCAAGGAAGGGGGACAGGGGGGGGGGCGGTTGATGCCAGTGTGAGTCTCTTGATGCTAGGAATTAAAAGTTGCTATTGTTGTGTCCCGTGACCTGGTGAGAAAAGTTCTCGCTTCACACAGTGAGGGTCCGGGTTTGATTCCCGGCGGGGGTGGAAACATTGGAAGCGTTTCCTTACACCGGTTGTCCATGTTCACCCATCAGTAATAATGGGTACCTGGGTGTTAGTTGACTGTCGTGGGTCGCATCCTGGGACAAAACTTGACCTAATATGCCCGAAATGCTCTGCATAATAATCGGCTTTCAATATAGTAGTATGTCATTGATGTCAGCTAGACCTGTATACCTTGAACTTGTAGAAATAAAGATATTATTATTATTATTATTATTACTATTATTATTATTATTATTATTATTATTATTATTATTACTATTATTATTATTATTATTATTATTATTATTATTATTATTACAATTGTTATTGCTAACTGCTCCTTGTTATTGTTGTTGCTAACTGCTCTATTATTTGCTTGGACTTGAGTAATGAATTTGATAAGAGTCCCACGAGACAGTTGAAGCAAGTGGCAGAACATGGTATTGAAGGAGAATTTTTCTCCTTGTTCCTCTCAGAAAGTGACAAGTAAAAACCGTGAAATCAAACCATTTCTGGGGATTCCTTACACTCAGAGTTTTCTCCACTGGAAATGCGAATACCAACAGCGTGACTGATCAGGGACCAGGTTGCGTTTAGTGGTTGGAAGATCGTATAGGTTTTGAACTTCGTGGGTGAAAACGTTTATTGCAGATTGCAATTCAAGTTTACATATCACTAGTACCAGAATGAACACGGTCAAGAACACGAGAACGGAAGACCATTGATGGACTGAACACATCGACTCCAGGCTAAGGGACTGATTACCTCAAACTCCTCCTCATCTTCCACCGCTCTTCTCTGTATTAGACTGATGAAGCCACAAGTGTTGCACAAATGTCTTATTCATCTACTTGCCCATGCTAGGCCCACATCCACTCATGCCTATTTAACCTATTTCTTTTAAAATCTATCGGAAGTTCTTGTCTCGACAGCTGGATTGTGTTCCACTCATCCACAACTCTGTTGTCAAACCATTGCTTACCCATATTCTTTTCTGAATCTAAATTTGTCTAATATGAATCCAGTCCTGTGAGTCCTGTCTTGGTTAGATACTTTTAGCATGTTATGTGTATTCCCTTTATACACTCCGGTTTCCCATCTGTACACTTCAGTCGCATCTTCTTTAATTCTAATCCTTTCCAAAGAGTATAAGTTCATTACCTTCAGCCTATTTTCGTTCGAAAGATTTCTGATACACTATCGTCACGCTCAACAGCTGCAGTAATAACAACAGTAGCAACAGCAGCACCACCACCATCATTTAAAACAATACTACTGTCACCAATATCAACAACAACAGCACCGTCACCAGCAACAACAACATATAACAACAGCACCATTACCCCACACCAACAAGAGTAGCACCACCATCTGCCAAAACACACTACAACAGCAGCACCATCACACAGAGAGCAACAACAAAAGCAGCAGCAGCAGCACCATCAACCAAAACAACAGTACGACCACCGACAATAACAACAACATAGCAGCACCACCATCACCCACAAAAAAAAACTACAATAGCAGCAACATCACCACTACAAACAACACCAGCAGCAGCAGCAGCAGCAGCAGCAGCAGCAGCAGCAGCAGTAAGCAAGATCAGTGGGAGAAGAACCTGAGCCGGCAGGACCATGAGAGAGTGGAAGATAAAGACTCACGGCCGCTCTGGGACCTAGCGTGATGGTGGTCCTGAATGTTCCGCACGCACCACCCCGCTGCCTCGCCCCTCCACCAGCCTCGCAAGACTAGCAAGACCACCTTCACTTCTGCTGCAAGATCTACTGGAACCTGCTCAGCTAGAAAGACTCTCTTACCCTGAAATATCTGGAACTCTCTCCCACTTACTCTTGCATTGAAAATCAACTGAAACTTACCCTGTTGGAAATACTAACTGGTATATCCTTCACTGGAAACATCCAAAACATTGATCCACTTCCTCCTGGACTGGAGGATCAACTGGAAGGATGAAATAACTATGAACTAAGGTTCGGCTCCAGTTCTTCCACTTGAAATGATCAAGTAGTGGCTGGAAGATCCGTTGAAACTCACCTCGCTGGAAAGACCAACTAGAATCCAGCTTCCCAGAAAAGTCTGCGCGCAGCTTGGCCGCTGCTGGAACGCTCAGCTGGAACGTACCTGGCTGGAAAGGCAAACGGAGACCCATTTGACTTGAAAGATCACCTGGAAGAACCAACGGGACTCCCGCCTCACTTGAAGGATCAAGGACTCCTCCATTATGGAAGAAAAACACCTGGGAGTATATTAATAATGGATTCCTTTCCAGATGCTGGGAAAGAAACCATTGCGGAGTAAGGGGAGTGAGAGGGGGCATTTAGGGAGTGAGAGGGGCTTCTAAGGGAGTGTAAAAGATTTAGGGGAGTGAGAGGGAGTTTTCAGGGGAGTGAGAGGGTGTTTAGGGGAGCGAAGATGGCCTCCCTTCCCTCCGGTCGTTTTGAGGAGAAGAGATAAAGAAGAGTAAAAGAAAACGAAAGAATGAAGAGGAGACAGAGGGAAAAAACACAAAAAATGAAGGGAAATTTCCTTCCCATCATAAAGCCAATATATATATATATATATATATATATATATATATATATATATATATATATATATAGCACCTTACAACTGAAGACAACGGGACCCTGAAACACAACCTATCAGATCACACAACGGTAACAGGACATCGGAAGTCTATACGGGACATTTTGAAAATTCAACTGAGCTTTGCCAGAGAAAATTCATTCACTGTTCCATAGTCAACAAAAGAGTTGCACTGGGGGACACAATCTGTTGCGCGATCATCAGGATCTCGCAACAAAAGCTGCAACTTCTTGCAGCGGGGATCTGGCAGTGATCCCGGCTGCAGTGTAATCTAATCTGCTACCTAGACCCCACTGTTCTTCATTTGTACTGAAGATATGTCCTCCAGGGAGAGCGGCGGAAGGAGAGAGAGGGAGAGAGAGAGAGAGAGAGAGAGAGAGAATGATGGATGAAAGGATAGAGGAGAAGGAGAGAGAGTAAGAATAGTAGTTCAGTAAGAAACCCAAATTTTGACTTTTTCTCTCAGCTGGGGTGTCGAATTCTCGTATAGAATGTTTATTTTCTATGTCTGTGCTTTGAAATAAGTGTAGGAGTTTCTGGAGTTTATCTGGAGAGAGTTCCGGGGGTCAACGCCCCCGCGGCCCGGTCTGTGACCAGGCCTCCTTAGGTCAGTGTCCCAGTATGCGACCCACACCAGTCGACTAACACCCAGGTACCCATTTTACTGATGGGGAACATAGACAACAGGTGGAAAGAAACACGTCCAATGTTTCTACTCTGGCTGGGAATCGAACCCAGGCCCTCACCGTGTGAAGCGAGAGCGTTAACCACCAGGCCACCAGAGCAGGCCACCAGGACAGCACAGTATAAGTCGTGACCTTCTGTGTCGTAACTCTGTGCTTCAATATACCGATCTTTATTATTTCTGTGGCGTAACACTATTTCCAGGCACCAATGTTTATCATCAGTGTCGTAACTCTGTGCTTCTACGTACCGATGTTTATCATCTATACTCTGTACTTCCATACACCGATGTGAACCAGTGTGAACCAAGATTGTTGTGTGTTATTGGTGCTACCAGCAGTGTGAACCATGGCTGATGTGTGTACTGGTGCTACCAGCAGTGTGAACCATGACTGTTGTGTGTTACTGGTGCTACCAGCAGTGTGAACCATGACAGTTGTGTGTTACTGGTGCTACCAGCAATGTGAACCATGGCTGTTGTGTGTTACTGGTGCTACCAGCAGTGTGAAACGTGGCTGATGTGTGTTATTGGTGCTACCAGCAGTGTGAACCATGGCTGATGTGTGTTACTGGTGCTACCAGCAGTGTGAACCATGACTGTTGTGTGTTACTGGTGCTACCAGCAGTGTGAACCATGACAGTTGTGTGTTACTGGTGCTACCAGCAATGTGAACCATGGCTGTTGTGTGTTACTGGTGCTACCAGCAGTGTGAACCATGACAGTTGTGTGTTACTGGTGCTACCAGCAATGTGAACCATGGCTGTTGTGTGTTACTGGTGCTACCAGCACTGTGAACCATGACTGTTGTGTGTTACTGGTGCTACCAGCAGTGTGAACCATAACTGTTGTGTGTTACTGGTGCTACCAGCAGTGTGAACGATGACTGTTGTGTGTTACTGGTGCTACCAGCAGTGTGAACCATGACTATTGTGTGTTACTGGTGCTACCAGCAGTGTGAACCATGACTGATATGTGTTACTGGTGCTACCAGCAGTGTGAACCATGACTGATATGTGTTACTGGTGCTACCAGCTGTGTGAACCATGACTGTTGTGTGTTACTGGTGCTACCAGCAGTGGTGCTGTCAGCAGTGGTGCTACCAGCAGCGGTGCTGCCAGCAGTGATGCTAGCAGCAGTGGTGATACCAGCAGTGGTGTTACCAGCAATGGTGCTACTACCAGTAGTGGTGCTACCAGCAGTGGTGCTGCCAGCAATGGCGCTACAAGCAGTGGTACTGCCAGCAGTGGTGCTACCAGTAGTGGCGTTACCAGCAGTCGTGTTAGGAGTAGTGGTGCTACCAGCAGTGGTGCTAGCAGTAGTGGTGCTACCAGTAGTGGTGCTCCCAGCAGTGATGCTGTCATTAGTGGTGCTACCAGCAATGGTGCTACTAGTAATGGTGCTACCAGCAGTGGTGCTTCAAGTAGTGGTGCTACCAGCAGTGGTGCTACTAGCAATGGTGCTGCCAGCAGTGGTGCTACTAGCAATGGTGCTGCCAGCAGTGGTGCTACAAGTAGTTGTGCTACCATTAGTGGTGCTGCCAGCAGTGGTGCTACTAGTAATGGTGCTGCCAGCTGTGGTGCTACCAGTAGTGGTGCTACCAGCAGTGATGCTACCAGCATTGGTGCTACTAGTAGTGGTGCTACCAGTAGTGTTGCTACCAGCAGTGATGCTACCAGCATTGGTGCCACTAGTAGTGGTGCTACCAGCAATGGTGCTACAAGAAGTGGTGCTACTAGTAGTGGTGCTACCAACAATGGTGCTACCAGCAGTGGTGCTACCAGCAGTGGTGCTACCAGCAGTGGTGCTACCAGCAATTGTGATACCAGCAGTGGTGCTACCAGCAGTTATGCTACCAGCAGTGGTGCTACCAGCAATGGTGCTACCAGCATTTGTGCTACCAGCAGTGGTGCTACCAGCAATTGTGATACCAGCAGTTGTGCTACCAGCAGTGGTGCTACCAGCAATGGTGCTACCAGCAGTGGTGCTACCAGCAGTGGTGCTACCAGCAATTGTGATACCAGCAGTGGTGCTACCAGCAGTGGTGCTACCAGCACTGGTGATCCCAGCAGTGGTTCTACCAGCAATTGTGATACCAGAAGTGGTGCTACCAGCAGTGGTGCTACCAGCAGTGGTGCTACCAGCAATTGTGATACCAGCAGTGGTGCTACTAGTAATTTTGCTGCCAGCTGTGATGCTACCAGTAGTGGTGCTACCAGCAGTGATGCTACCAGCATTGGTGCAACTAGTAGTGGTGCTACCAGCAATGGTGCTACCAGCAGTGGTGCTACTAGTTGTTGTGCTACCAGTAGTGGTGCTACCAGCAGTGATGCTACCAGTACTGGTGCTACTAGTAGTGGTGCTACCAACAATGGTGCTACCAGAAGTGGTGCTACCAGCAGTGGTGCTACCAGCAATTGTGATACCAGCAGTGGTGTTACCAGCAGTGGTGCTACCAGCAGTGGTGCTACCAGCAATGGTGCTGCCAGCAGTGGTGCTACCAGCAGTGGTGCTACCAGCAATGGTTCTACCAGCAGTTGTGCTACCAGCAGTGGTGCTACCAGCAGTGGTGATACCAGCAGTTGTGCTACCAGCAGTGGTGCTACCAGCAGTGCTGCTACCAGTAGTGGTGCTACCAGCAGTGATGCTACCAGTACTGGTGCTACTAGTTTTGGTGCTACCAACATGTGCTACCAGCAGTGGTGCTACCAACATGTGCTACCAGCAGTGGTGCTACCAACATGTGCTACCAGCAGTGGTGCTACCAGCAGTGGTGCTACCAGCAATTGTGATACCAGCAGTGGTGTTACCAGCAGTGGTGCTACCAGCAGTGGTGCTACGAGCAATGGTTCTACCAGCTGTTGTGCTACCAGCAGTGGTGCTACCAGCAGTAGTGCTACCAGCAGTTGTGCTACCAGCTGTTGTGCTGCCAGCAGTGGTGCTACCAGCAATGGTTCTACCAGCTGTTGTGCTACCAGCAGTGGTTCTACCAGCATTAGTGCTACCAGCAGTGGTGCTACCAGCAGTGGTGCTACCAGCAGTGGTGCTACCAGCAGTGGTGCTACCAGCAGTGGTGCTACCAGCAGTGGTGCTACCAGCAGTGGTGCTACCAGCAGTGGTGCTACCAGCAGTGGTGCTACCAGCAGTGGTGCTACCAGCAGTAGTGCTACCAGCAGTTGTGCTACAAGCTGTTGTGCTGCCAGCAGTGGTGCTACCAGCAATGGTTCTACCAGCTGTTGTGCTACCAGCAGTGGTTCTACCAGCATTAGTGCTACCAGCAGTGGTGCTACCAGCAGTGGTGCTACCAGCAGTGGTGCTACCAGCAGTGGTGCTACCAGCAGTGGTGCTACCAGCAGTGGTGCTACCAGCAGTGGTGCTACCAGCAGTAGTGCTACCAGCAGTTGTGCTACCAGCTGTTGTGCTGCCAGCAGTGGTGCTACCAGCAATGGTTCTACCAGCTGTTGTGCTACCAGCAGTGGTTCTACCAGCATTAGTGCTACCAGCAGTGGTGCTACCAGCAGTGGTGCTACCAGCAGTGGTGCTACCAGCAGTGGTGCTACCAGCAGTGGTGCTACCAGCAGTGGTGCTACCAGCAGTGGTGCTACCAGCAATGGTGCTACCAGCAGTGGTGCTACCAGCAGTGGTGCTACCAGCAGTGGTGCTACCAGCAGTGGTGCTACCAGCAATGGTGTTACCAGCAATGGTGCTACCAGCAGTGGTGCTACCAGCAGTGGTGCTACCAGCAGTGGTGCTACCAGCAGTGGTGCTACCAGCAGTGGTGCTACCAGCAGTGGTGCTACCAGCAGTGGTGCTACCAGCAATGGTGCTACCAGCAGTGGTGCTACCAGCAGTGGTGCTACCAGCAGTGGTGCTACCAGCAGTGGTGCTACCAGCAATGGTGCTACCAGCAATGGTGCTACCAGCAGTGGTGCTACCAGCAGTGGTGCTACCAGCAGTGGTGCTACCAGCAGTGGTGCTACCAGCAGTGGTGCTACCAGCAGTGGTGCTACCAGCAGTGGTGCTACCAGCAGTGGTGCTACCAGCAATGGTGCTACCAGCAGTGGTGCTACCAGCAGTGGTGCTACCAGCAGTGGTGCTACCAGCAATGGTGCTACCAGCAGTGGTGCTACCAGCAATGGTGCTACCAGCAGTGGTGCTACCAGCAGTGGTGCTACCAGCAGTGGTGCTACCAGCAGTGGTGCTATCAGAAGTGGTGCTACCAGCAGTGGTGCTACCAGCAATGGTGCTACCAGCAATGGTGCTACCAGCAATGGTGCTACCAGCAGTGGTGCTACCAGCAATGGTGCTACCAGCAATGGTGCTACCAGCAATGGTGCTACCAGCAATGGTGCCTTTCATTCTCACCATCCATTCTCTAAGTATGCAATGCATGTTACGCTTCAGCTCTTCTCCACGAAGCTCTCTCTCTCTCTCTCTCTCTCTCTCTCTCTCTCTCTCTCTCTCTCTCTCTCTCTCTCTCTCTCTCTGTCTCTCTCTCTCTCTCTCTCCACAATTCCAGATAAAGGGACCCCCCCTACGTGACACCCTCCCAGACACAGGGACCTGACCCCTGGTCACGGACCCCACAACCATTCATCTCACTCAGGCTTGTCTCCAGCCATCACTACACTCACCTGACTCACTACAAACATCACCTCCGCTGCTCTAGTCCTGCAAGTTGTTTGTTATCACTCATTCAGACTTGATGTTTATTATTTTTCCTTCAGTCTTCCAGGATGTTTATAACATCTGAATCAGCTTTCCAGGATGTTTATTACCTCAGAATCAGTCTTCCAGGATGTTTATGACATCTGAATCAGCTTTCCAGGATGTTTATTAACTCAGAATCAGTCTTCCAGGATGTTTATGACATCTGAATCAGTATTCCAGGATGTCCATTACCTCTGAATCAGTCTTCCAGGATGTTTATAACATCTTAATCAGTCTTCCAGGATGTTTATTACTTCTTACTCAGCCTTCCAGGATGTTTATAACATCTGAATCAGTCTTCCAGAATGTTTATTACCTCTGAATCAATCTTCCAGGATGTTTATTACTTCTTACTCAGTCTTCCAGGATGTTTATAACATCTGAATCAGTCTTCCAGAATGTTTATTACGTCTGAATCAATGTTCCAGGATGTTTATAACATCTGAATCAATCTTCTAGAATGTTATAACCCCTGCTTTTTAAGCTTCCAAAAAGTTGATAAGTAAACATTGAAAGGAGTGACTCAGCTGACGCTGCTGTGATGTTTCGTGCAGTAGCGGCTTCATCAACGCAGAACGAAACGTTTCACGCTTAACCTGAACTTCGGAAAATTCAAAATTGCGATTTTTTTTTTTTTTTTTTTTTTTTTTTTTTTTTTTTTTTTTTTTTTTTTTTTTTTTTTTTGGTGCCAAATTGTTTCAGCCTCGGTATTGTGGGTTAGTTGTGAATTATTCCAACCACTGTATTGTTGTTTAGTTGTGGATTGTTCCAGCCACGGTATTCTAGTTCATTTGTGAATTGTTCCACATATCTCCCCACTATAATTCCCCCTAAAACACATCTCTCCACTATAATCTCCCCCACCTCCACACATCTCCCCACTATAATCCTCCCACCTCCACACATCTCCCCACTATAATCCCCCACCTCCACACATCTCTTCTCACCACACATCTCCCCACTATACTCTCTCTACCTCAACGCATCTCCCCACACCACACATCTCCCCACTATAATCCCTCCACCTCCATACATCTCCCCACTATATTCCCTCCACCTCCACACATCTCCCCACACCACACATCTCCCCACTATAATCCCCCCACCTCCACACATCTCCCCACTATAATCCTCCCACCTCCACACACATCCCCACTATAATCCCCCACCTCCACACATCTCCCCACTATAATCCCCAACTTCCACACATCTCCTCACTATAATCCCCCACCTCCACAGATCTCCCCACTATAATCCCCCACCTCCACACATCTCCCCACACCACACATCTCCCCACACCACACATCTCCCCACACCACACATCTCCCCACTATAATTCCGCCACCACCACACTTTTCCCCACACTACACATCACACATCTCCTTACACCACTGATCTCCCCACACCACACATCTCCCCACACTACACATCACACATCTCCTTACACCACACATCTCCCTATACTACACATAACACATCTCCCCACACCACACATCTCCCCACACCACACATCTCCCCACACTACACAACATTCATCTCCCTACACCACACATCTCCCCACACCACACATCTCCCCACACTACACAACATACATCTCTCTACATCACCTCCACACATCTCCCCACTATAACCCCCAACTTCCACACATCTCCCCACTATAATCCCCCACCTCCACACATCTCCCCACTATAATCCCCCACCTCCACACATCTCCTCACACCACACATCTCCCCATACTACACATCACACATCTCCCCACACCATACATCTTCCCACACCACGCATCTTCCCACACCACACATCTCCCCACACTACACATCACACATCTTACTGCAAAAGCTAGAGGATCAGGCACACATAACAGGAAAGGCACTGCAATGGATCAGAGAATACCTGACAGGGAGGCAACAACGAGAGTCATGGTACGTGACGAGGTGTCAGAGTGGGCGTCTGTGACAAGCGGGGTTCCACAGGGGTCAGTCCTAGGACCTGTGCTGTTCTTGGTATATGTGAACGACATAACGGAAGGGATAGACTCAGAAGTGTCCTTGTTTGCAGATGATGTGAAGTTACTGAGAAGAATCAAATCGGATGAGGATCAGGCAGGACTACAAAGTGACCTGGACAGGCTACAAGCCTGGTCCAGCAACTGGCTCCTTGAGTTTAACCCTGCCAAGTGCAAAGTCATGAAGATTGGGGAAGGGCAAAGAAGACCGCAGACACAATATAGTTTAGATGGCCAAAGACTGCAAACCTCACTCAAGGAAAATGTTCTGGGGGTGAGCATAACACCGAGCATATCTCCTTAGGCGCACATCAATCAGATAACTGCTGCAGCATACGGGCGCCTGGCAAACCTACGGATAGCGTTCCGATACCTCAGTAAGGATTCGTTCAAGACTTTGTATACCATTTACGTCAGGCCCATACTGGAGTATGCAGCACCAGTTTGGAATCCACACCTAGTCAAGCACGTCAAGAAATTAGAGAAAGTGCAAAGGTTTGCAACAAGACTAGTCCCAGAGCTACGGGGATTGTCCTACGAAGAAAGGTTGAGGGAAATCGGCCTGACGACACTGGAGGACAGGAGGGTCAGGGGAGACATGATAACGACATATAAAATACTGCGCGGAATAGACAAGGTGGCCAAAGACGGGATGTTCCAGAGAAGGGACACAGACACAAGAGGTCACAATTGGAAGTTGAAGACTCAGATGAATCAAAGGGATGTTAGGAAGTATTTCTTCAGTCATAGAGTAGTCAGGCCGTGGAATAGCCTAGAAAGTGACGTAGTGGAGGCGGGAACCATACATAGTTTTAAGGCGAGGTATGATAGAGCTCATGGGGCAGGGAGAATGAGGACCTAGTAGCAATCAGCGAAGAGGCGGGGCCAGGAGCTGTGACTCGACCCCTGCAACCACAAATAGGTGAGAAATAGGTGAGTACATCTCCCTACATCACACATCTTCCCACACCACACATCTCACACCACACATCTCCCCATACTACACATCACACATCTCCCTACACCATACATCTCCCCACACTACATATCTCACACCACACATTTCCCCATACTACACATCACACATCTCCCTACATCACACATCTTCCCACACCACACTTCTCACACCACACATCTCCCCACACTACACATCACACATCTTCCTACATCACACATCTTCCCACACCACATATCTCACACCACACATCTCCCCATACTACACATCACACATCTCCCTACATCACACATCTCTCCACACCACATATCTCACACCACACATCTCCCCATACTACACATCACACATCTCCCTACATCACACATCTCTCCACACCACATATCTCACACCACACATCTCCCCACACTACACATCACACATCTCCCTACATCACACATCTTCCCACACCACACTTCTCACACCACACATCTCCCCACACTACATATCACACATCTCCCTACACAACACACCTCCCCGCACCACACATTTCCCCACACTACACATCACACATCTCCCAACATCACACATCTTCCCACACCACACATCTCGCACCACACATCTCCCCACACTACACATCACACATCTCCCAACATCACACATCTTCCCACACCACACATCTCGCACCACATATCTCCCCACAGTACACATCACACATCTCCCAACGCCACACATTTCCCCACACTACACATCACACATCTCCCTACACCACACATCTCCCCACACCACAGATCTCCCCACACCACACATCTCACGCCACATATCTCCCCACACCACACATCTCCCCGTCATAAAATATCAGTCAGCATTTCCTTGAAAAACATCTTCTGGCAAACAACTCATTAGACACAAGTCGGCGATATCTGGGAAAAAAGTATTTTACAGTGGGAGGAAATAAGCAAGTGTCCCATTACCGTAATCTGTCTTAATGATGGCTGACGCTGTTACGTCTGAAGCAATTAGGCAGGTCCAGGCAGGTCCAGGCATTTCCAGGCAGGTCCAGGCAGGTCCAGGCATTTCCAGGCAGGTCCAGGCAGGTCCAGACAGGTCCAGGCAGGTCCAGACTGCCGACATTCCCGGATCCGTCACTAAAGTGTGTGTTGAAGAGGTAAACTCACTCGCTACTTCCTCGTCCGCATCATTCCTTCTCTGACCACTGTGTACTCACACACACACACACACACCTGTGTGTGTGTGTGTGTGTGTGTGTGTGTTTGTGGTTCAGCGCGATCTAGTGAGTTGTTTACATGTGGTCAGCTGGACTGACCATAACACACGAGGGAGGCAAACACAAGCACTCACATCATTAATATCCCTTACACACACACACACACA
>NW_027195648.1:150000-152791 GCF_038502225.1 Cherax quadricarinatus | reverse complement strand
TTTAAAGGTTGCTGCGAGCCTCAAGTTCCACCTGTAAACTTTACTCTCACTCTACACTACTCCATCAAACACTACACTACTCCAGGCAAACATTCTACACTACTCCAAGCAAACATTCCACTACTCCAGACAAACACTACACTACTCCAGGCAAACACTCTACACTACTCCAAGCAAACATTCCACTACTCCAGACAAACACTTTACACTACTCCAGGCAAACACTCTACACTACTCCAAGCAAACATTCCACTACTCCAGACAAACATTCTACACTACTCCAAGCAAACATTCCACTACTCCAGGCAAACTAACTTTCGTAATACACTCCTCAGTGGGCTCAAATTTTCAGTGCACTCTTAGTGTTAACTACTGTTGTTAGCCAGAGAGTCGAAGAGCACTAGTGGAGACCTAGAGCTCTCAAATACTTTTTGCATATATATCACCACTAGAGCTCAAGAGTTCCCCACTAGTTATTGAAGCTGCAGTATTAATGGAGGCTTTGAGCTTTCGTGAACCAACTTTATAACTGGAGTACAGGAACTCACAAGAACCTCTTATGACAAGCACCCAGGAGTTCTCAAGAGCCCAGGAGTTCCCATGAAACCATGAGCTAAGAACTTCCTAGTAATGACTAGTGCCCAGTAGTTCTCAAGAGTCCAGGAACTAACAAGAGCCTCTTGAATTTGATTTAGGTTGCCTTGAAGCTGACGAGGGGCTCTTGATGCAAGAAACTGGAGTGCTTCCTTTCACCTTCATCGATTCAAGCCTGATTATCCCATCACTTCCCCCGGCACTGTATAGCACCCCACACGAGGGTCACACCCCACATGAGGGTCACACCCCACATGAGGGTCACACCCCACATGAGGGTCACACCCCACACGAGGGCCACACCCAACATGAGGGTCACACCCCACACGAGGGTCACACCCAACATGAGGGTCACACCCCACACGAGGGTCACACCCCACACGAGGGTCACACCCCACATGAGGGTCACACCCCACACTTGAGTCACAACCCCACACGAGGGTCACCCCACACGAGTGTCACACCACACTAGGCTCACACCCCACACGAAGGTCACACCAAGTGTCACGATAATTTCTGGCATAACAGCAACTGGTGTGTGGTGGAGTTAGGGGGTCATCGCCCCCGCGCCACGATCGCCAGTACATGTGTTGGTCACATCTACTAGACTTTTGTAAACATTAAAAAATAAGTATACGTATGATACTTTCTATATTCTGTATTTTTTAGAACTGTGACTATTACGCTGTTATACACGAGATCTGTCGTAAGTTCACTTGTATGCGACGCTGAACAGGGCTCTTGATCCAAGGAGCTGGGGTTGTCCTTCCCCTTTCTTCAGATCAAGCATGATTGTCTCTCATTCCTTGGGCACTGTATGATCCCTACCAGTTTAACGCTTTCTCAGTAATGCTAATAATAAACTGACACACACATACACTGCTGCTGCTGCTGCTGCTGCTGCTGCTGCTGCTGCAGCATATGGACGCCTAGCAAACCTAAGAACAGCATTCCGACATCTTAATAAGGAATCGTTCAGGACTCTGTACACTGTGTATGTTACGCCCATACTGGAGTATGCGGCACCAGTTTGGAACCCTCACCTAGCCAAGCATGTAAGGAAACTAGAGAAAGTGCAAAGCTTTGCAACAAGACTAGTCCCAGAGCTAAGAGGTATGTCCTACGAGGAGAGGTTAAGGGAAATCAACCTGACGACACTGGAAGATAGGAGAGATAGGGGGACATGATAACGACACAAAATACTGAGAGGAATCGACAAGGTGGACAGAGACAGGATGGGACACAGTTTGAAGTTGAAGACTCAGATGAATCAAAGAGATGTTAGGAAGTATTTCTTCAGTCACAGAGTAGTCAGGAAATGGAACAGTCTGGAAAGAGATGTAGTGGAGGCAGGATCCATACATAGCTTTAAGAAGAGGTATGATAAAGCTCATGGAGCAGGAAGTGACCTAGTAGCGACCAGTGAAGAGGCGGGGCCAGGAGCTGTGAATCAACCCCTGCATATACAACTAGGTGAGCACACACACACACACGACAATGTGGCTCGTGTATACCAGCGGAAAATTATATTTTTGGTTCTGGGTGTCGCAAAAACTATTATGTAAAACTTTCAGGCTCGTGGCTCACAAGCCACGACTAACACTATTTTTATACTACTCATTCTGAGAGAGAGAAGGAGGGAGGGAGGGAGAGAGAGAGAGAAGTTGATATCCTTGGGGTGAAATTTGACTCCAAATTGACCATGAAGTACCACGTTGTAAATTTTGCAAACAAGGCAGCCAGGAAGCTTACAGCACTTCGCCGTATCTCTCATCTGCTTGACAGTAGGGGTTACAAGATTCTGTACGAGGCACAAGTACGCTCACACATTGAGTATGCTCCACTTTCTTGGTTTCCCTGCCCCCTCCCTCTCATCTATGACTGCTTGACAGAGTAGAGAACAGAGCAAGGCGTCTCATCTCTCGCCTGGACCCATCCTGGATAGATCTGTCATTTCAGCAGAGCCTTCAACACAGGAGGGATGTGGGTGGCCTTACTGTTATGTACAAGGCCAATATTGTCAAAGTACCACACGGATCCACTTCGAGGACAGCGAGAAGCCAGCTTCTATACAACAAGACGGGCAGAAAGCAGCAACTTCACACTGGCTGTGTACACTTCTCCAGAACATCACTTCATCTGAGATCATTTATCCCCAGGATGATGCTGTATAGCCCTTGTGGCTTAGCGCTTCTTT
>NW_027195648.1:135000-145000 GCF_038502225.1 Cherax quadricarinatus | reverse complement strand
GACCTCCAGCCAGCACACTGGTGAGGAAGGACCTCCAGCCAGCACACTGGTGAGGAAGGACCTCCAGCCAGCACACTGGTGAGGAAGGACCTCCAGTCAGCACACTGGTGAGGGAGGACCTCCAGCCAGCACACTGGTGAGGAAGGACCTCCAGCCAGCACACTGGTGAGGAAGGACCTCCAGCCAGCACACTGGTGAGGGAGGACCTCCAGCCAGCACACTGGTGAGGGAGGACCTCCAGCCAGCACACTGGTGAGGAAGGACCTCCAGCCAGCACACTGGTGAGGGAGGACCTCCAGCCAGCACACTGGCGAGGAAGGACCTCCAGCCAGCACACTGGTGAGGGAGGACCTCCAGCCAGCACACTGGCGAGGAAGGACCTCCAGCCAGCACACTGGTGAGGGAGGACCTCCAGCCAGCACACTGGTGAGGGAGGACCTCCAGCCAGCACACTGGTGAGGAAGGACCTCCAGCCAGCACACTGGTGAGGAAGGACCTCCAGCCAGCACACTGGCGAGGGAGGACCTCCAGCCAGCACACTGGTGAGGGAGGACCTCCAGCCAGCACACTGGCGAGGGAGGACCTCCAGCCAGCACACTGGTGAGGGAGGATCTCCAGCCAGCACACTGGTGAGGGAGGACCTCCAGCCAGCACACTGGCGAGGGAGGACCTCCAGCCAGCACACTGGTGAGGGAGGACCTCCAGCCAGCACACTGGCGAGGGAGGACCTCCAGCCAGCACACTGGTGAGGGAGGACCTCCAGCCAGCACACTGGTGAGGGAGGACCTCCAGCCAGCACACTGGTGAGGGAGGACCTCCAGCCAGCACACTGGCGAGGGAGGATCTCCAGCCAGCACACTGGCGAGGGAGGGCCTCCAGCCAGCACACCGGTGAGGGAGGACCTCCAGCCAGCACACTGGTGAGGAAGGACCTCCAGCCAGCACACTGGTGAGGGAGGACCTCCAGTCAGCACACTGGTGAGGAAGGACCTCCAGCCAGCACACTGGTGAGGGAGGACCTCCAGCCAGCACACTGGTGAGGAAGGACCTCCAGTCAGCACACTGGTGAGGAAGGACCTCCAGCCAGCACACTGGTGAGGGAGGACCTCCAGTCAGCACACTGGTGAGGAAGGACCTCCAGCCAGCACACTGGTGAGGGAGGACCTCCAGCCAGCACACTGGTGAGGGAGGACCTCCAGTCAGCACACTGGTGAGGAAGGACCTCCAGCCAGCACACTGGTGAGGGAGGACCTCCAGCCAGCACACTGGTGAGGAAGGACCTCCAGCCAGCACACTGGTGAGGGAGGACCTCCAGCCAGCACACTGGTGAGGGAGGACCTCCAGTCAGCACACTGGTGAGGGAGGACCTCCAGCCAGCACACTGGTGAGGAAGGACCTCCAGCCAGCACACTGGTGAGGGAGGACCTCCAGTCAGCACACTGGTGAGGGAGGACCTCCAGCCAGCACACTGGTGAGGAAGGACCTCCAGCCAGCACACTGGTGAGGGAGGACCTCCAGTCAGCACACTGGTGAGGGAGGACCTCCAGCCAGCACACTGGTGAGGAAGGACCTCCAGCCAGCACACTGGTGAGGGAGGACCTCCAGTCAGCACACTGGTGAGGGAGGACCTCCAGCCAGCACACTGGTGAGGGAGGACCTCCAGCCAGCACACTGGTGAGGAAGGACCTCCAGCCAGCACACTGGTGAGGGAGGACCTCCAGTCAGCACACTGGTGAGGAAGGACCTCCAGCCAGCACACTGGTGAGGGAGGACCTCCAGCCAGCACACTGGTGAGGGAGGACCTCCAGACAGCACACTGGTGAGGGAGGGCCTCCAGCCAGCACACTGGTGAGGGAGGACCTCCAGCCAGCACACTGGTGAGGAAGGACCTCCAGCCAGCACACTGGTGAGGGAGGACCTCCAGCCAGCACACTGGTGAGGAAGGACCTCCAGCCAGCACACTGGTGAGGGAGGACCTCCAGTCAGCACACTGGTGAGGGAGGACCTCCAGCCAGCACACTGGCGAGGGAGGACCTCCAGCCAGCACACTGGTGAGGGAGGACCTCCAGTCAGCACACTGGTGAGGGAGGACCTCCAGCCAGCACACTGGTGAGGGAGGACCTCCAGCCAGCACACTGGTGAGGAAGGACCTCCAGCCAGCACACTGGTGAGGGAGGACCTCCAGTCAGCACACTGGTGAGGGAGGACCTCCAGCCAGCACACTGGTGAGGGAGGACCTCCAGCCAGCACACTGGTGAGGGAGGACCTCCAGTCAGCACACTGGTGAGGGAGGACCTCCAGCCAGCACACTGGTGAGGGAGGACCTCCAGCCAGCACACTGGTGAGGAAGGACCTCCACCCAGCACACTGGTGAGGAAGGACCTCCAGCCAGCACACTGGTGAGGGAGGACCTCCAGCCAGCACACTGGTGAGGGAGGACCTCCAGCCAGCACACTGGTGAGGGAGGACCTCCAGCCAGCACACTGGTGAGGGAGGACCTCCAGCCAGCACACTGGTGAGGGAGGACCTCCAGCCAGCACACTGGTGAGGGAGGACCTCCAGCCAGCACACTGGTGAGGGAGGACCTCCAGCCAGCACACTGGTGAGGAAGGACCTCCAGCCAGCACACTGGTGAGGGAGGACCTCCAGTCAGCACACTGGTGAGGGAGGACCTCCAGCCAGCACACTGGTGAGGGAGGACCTCCAGCCAGCACACTGGTGAGGGAGGACCTCCAGCCAGCACACTGGTGAGGGAGGACCTCCAGCCAGCACACTGGTGAGGAAGGACCTCCAGCCAGCACACTGGTGAGGGAGGACCTCCAGCCAGCACACTGGTGAGGGAGGACCTCCAGCCAGCACACTGGTGAGGGAGGAACTCCAGCCAGCACACTGGTGAGGGAGGACCTCCAGCCAGCACACTGGTGAGGAAGGACCTCCAGCCAGCACACTGGTGAGGGAGGACCTCCAGCCAGCACACTGGTGAGGGAGGACCTCCAGCCAGCACACTGGTGAGGAAGGACCTCCAGCCAGCACACTGGTGAGGGAGGACCTCCAGCCAGCACACTGGTGAGGAAGGACCTCCAGCCAGCACACTGGTGAGGGAGGACCTCCAGCCAGCACACTGGTGAGGGAGGACCTCCAGCCAGCACACTGGTGAGGGAGGACCTCCAGCCAGCACACTGGTGAGGGAGGACCTCCAGCCAGCACACTGGTGAGGGAGGACCTCCAGCCAGCACACTGGTGAGGAAGGACCTCCAGCCAGCACACTGGCGAGGGAGGACCTCCAGCCAGCACACTGGTGAGGAAGGACCTCCAGCCAGCACACTGGTGAGGAAGGACCTCCAGCCAGCACACTGGTGAGGGAGGACCTCCAGCCAGCACACTGGTGAGGGAGGACCTCCAGCCAGCACACTGGTGAGGGAGGACCTCCAGCCAGCACACTGGTGAGGAAGGACCTCCAGCCAGCACACTGGCGAGGGAGGACCTCCAGCCAGCACACTGGTGAGGAAGGACCTCCAGCCAGCACACTGGTGAGGAAGGACCTCCAGCCAGCACACTGGTGAGGGAGGACCTCCAGCCAGCACACTGGTGAGGAAGGACCTCCAGCCAGCACACTGGTGAGGGAGGACCTCCAGCCAGCACACTGGTGAGGAAGGACCTCCAGCCAGCACACTGGTGAGGGAGGACCTCCAGCCAGCACACTGGTGAGGAAGGACCTCCAGCCAGCACACTGGTGAGGGAGGACCTCCAGCCAGCACACTGGTGAGGGAGGACCTCCAGCCAGCACACTGGTGAGGGAGGACCTCCAGCCAGCACACTGGTGAGGAAGGACCTCCAGCCAGCACACTGGCGAGGGAGGACCTCCAGCCAGCACACTGGTGAGGAAGGACCTCCAGCCAGCACACTGGTGAGGGAGGACCTCCAGCCAGCACACTGGTGAGGGAGGACCTCCAGCCAGCACACTGGTGAGGGAGGACCAGCCAGCACACTGGTGAGGGAGGACCTCCAGCCAGCACACTGGTGAGGGAGGACCTCCAGCCAGCACACTGGTGAGGGAGGACCTCCAGCCAGCACACTGGTGAGGGAGGACCTCCAGCCAGCACACTGGTGAGGGAGGACCTCCAGCCAGCACACTGGTGAGGGAGGACCTCCAGTCAGCACACTGGTGAGGAAGGACCTCCAGCCAGCACACTGGTGAGGAAGGACCTCCAGCCAGCACACTGGCGAGGGAGGACCTCCAGCCAGCACACTGGTGAGGGAGGACCTCCAGCCAGCACACTGGTGAGGGAGGACCTCCAGCCAGCACACTGGTGAGGGAGGACCTCCAGTCAGCACACTGGTGAGGAAGGACCTCCAGCCAGCACACTGGTGAGGAAGGACCTCCAGCCAGCACACTGGTGAGGGAGGACCTCCAGTCAGCACACTGGTGAGGAAGGACCTCCAGCCAGCACACTGGTGAGGGAGGACCTCCAGCCAGCACACTGGTGAGGGAGGACCTCCAGCCAGCACACTGGTGAGGGAGGATCTCCAGCCAGCACACTGGTGAGGGAGGACCTCCAGCCAGCACACTGGTGAGGGAGGACCTCCAGCCAGCACACTGGTGAGGGAGGACCTCCAGTCAGCACACTGGTGAGGAAGGACCTCCAGCCAGCACACTGGTGAGGGAGGACCTCCAGTCAGCACACTGGTGAGGAAGGACCTCCAGCCAGCACACTGGTGAGGAAGGACCTCCAGCCAGCACACTGGTGAGGAAGGACCTCCAGCCAGCACACTGGTGAGGAAGGACCTCCAGCCAGCACACTGGCGAGGGAGGACCTCCAGCCAGCACACTGGTGAGGGAGGACCTCCAGCCAGCACACTGGTGAGGAAGGACCTCCAGCCAGCACACTGGTGAGGAAGGACCTCCAGCCAGCACACTGGTGAGGGAGGACCTCCAGCCAGCACACTGGTGAGGGAGGACCTCCAGCCAGCACACTGGTGAGGAAGGACCTCCAGCCAGCACACTGGTGAGGGAGGACCTCCAGCCAGCACACTGGTGAGGGAGGACCTCCAGCCAGCACACTGGTGAGGGAGGACCTCCAGCCAGCACACTGGTGAGGGAGGACCTCCAGTCAGCACACTGGCGAGGGAGGACCTCCAGCCAGCACACTGGTGAGGGAGGATCTCCAGTCAGCACACTGGTGAGGGAGGACCTCCAGCCAGCACACTGGTGAGGGAGGACCTCCAGCCAGCACACTGGTGAGGGAGGACCTCCAGTCAGCACACTGGCGAGGGAGGACCTCCAGCCAGCACACTGGTGAGGGAGGACCTCCAGTCAGCACACTGGTGAGGAAGGACCTCCAGCCAGCACCCTGGTGCGGCAGGACCTCCAGCCAGCACACTGGTGAGGAAGGACCTCCAGCCAGCACACTGGTGAGGGAGGACCTCCAGGCAGCACACTGGTGAGGGAGGACCTCCAGCCAGCACACTGGTGAGGGAGGACCTCCAGCCAGCACACTGGTGAGGAAGGACCTCCAGTCAGCACACTGGTGAGGAAGGACCTCCAGCCAGCACACTGGTGAGGGAGGACCTCCAGTCAGCACACTGGTGAGGGAGGACCTCCAGCCAGCACACTGGTGAGGGAGGACCTCCAGCCAGCACACTGGTGAGGAAGGACCTCCAGTCAGCACACTGGTGAGGAAGGACCTCCAGCCAGCACACTGGTGAGGGAGGACCTCCAGTCAGCACACTGGTGAGGGAGGACCTCCAGCCAGCACACTGGTGAGGGAGGACCTCCAGCCAGCACACTGGTGAGGGAGGACCTCCAGTCAGCACACTGGCGAGGGAGGACCTCCAGCCAGCACACTGGTGAGGGAGGACCTCCAGCCAGCACACTGGTGAGGGAGGACCTCCAGCCAGCACACTGGTGAGGGAGGACCTCCAGCCAGCACACTGGCGAGGAAGGACCTCCAGTCAGCACACTGGTGAGGGAGGACCTCCAGTCAGCACACTGGTGAGGGAGGACCTCCAGTCAGCACACTGGTGAGGGAGGACCTCCAGTCAGCACACTGGTGAGGGAGGACCTCCAGCCAGCACACTGGTGAGGGAGGATCTCCAGTCAGCACACTGGTGAGGAAGGACCTCCAGCCAGCACACTGGTGAGGGAGGACCTCCAGCCAGCACACTGGTGAGGGAGGATCTCCAGTCAGCACACTGGTGAGGGAGGACCTCCAGCCAGCACACTGGCGAGGAAGGACCTCCAGCCAGCACACTGGTGAGGAAGGACCTCCAGCCAGCACACTGGCGAGGAAGGACCTCCAGCCAGCACACTGGCGAGGAAGGACCTCCAGCCAGCACACTGGCGAGGAAGGACCTCCAGCCAGCACACTGGTGAGGAAGGACCTCCAGCCAGCACACTGGTGAGGGAGGATCTCCAGTCAGCACACTGGTGAGGGAGGACCTCCAGCCAGCACACTGGTGAGGAAGGACCTCCAGCCAGCACACTGGTGAGGAAGGACCTCCAGTCAGCACACTGGTGAGGGAGGACCTCCAGCCAGCACACTGGTGAGGGAGGACCTCCAGCCAGCACACTGGTGAGGAAGGACCTCCAGCCAGCACACTGGTGAGGGAGGACCTCCAGCCAGCACACTGGTGAGGGAGGACCTCCAGCCAGCACACTGGTGAGGGAGGACCTCCAGCCAGCACACTGGTGAGGGAGGACCTCCAGTCAGCACACTGGTGAGGGAGGACCTCCAGCCAGCACACTGGCGAGGGAGGACCTCCAGTCAGCACACTGGTGAGGAAGGACCTCCAGCCAGCACACTGGTGAGGAAGGACCTCCAGCCAGCACACTGGTGAGGGAGGACCTCCAGCCAGCACACTGGTGAGGAAGGACCTCCAGCCAGCACACTGGCGAGGGAGGACCTCCAGTCAGCACACTGGTGAGGAAGGACCTCCAGCCAGCACACTGGTGAGGAAGGACCTCCAGCCAGCACACTGGTGAGGGAGGACCTCCAGTCAGCACACTGGTGAGGGAGGACCTCCAGCCAGCACACTGGTGAGGGAGGACCTCCAGCCAGCACACTGGTGAGGGAGGACCTCCAGCCAGCACACTGGTGAGGGAGGACCTCCAGCCAGCACACTGGTGAGGGAGGACCTCCAGCCAGCACACTGGTGAGGGAGGACCTCCAGTCAGCACACTGGTGAGGGAGGACCTCCAGCCAGCACACTGGTGAGGGAGGACCTCCAGCCAGCACACTGGTGAGGGAGGACCTCCAGTCAGCACACTGGTGAGGGAGGACCTCCAGTCAGCACACTGGCGAGGGAGGACCTCCAGCCAGCACACTGGTGAGGGAGGACCTCCAGTCAGCACACTGGTGAGGGAGAGAGAGCAGCAACTGTGGGAGAGGGAGGGGAAGAAGTCAGGAGGGGAGCTGGGGAAGGGGTTGAAAGATAAGGGACTGAAGGCGGTGGAATGACGGAGGAGGAGGAGGAGGAGGAGCGGAGGTGTAAGCTACAGAGATACCCTTGTGGGTTTAGCGCTTAGTTTTTATTATAATAACACTGCAGTTCTCAGTCGTCTTATAGGACCAACCAGTGACGGATCTACATTTTTGTGACCTTGAAGCTTGAACTGTTATGGGGTCACCATGGCAACCATCAATGGCTAGCCTACATTATACTTTAACAACCTTATAATTTTTATGTTGACTTATTTTGTACTGAATTATACTATATTATTATTTTTTTACAAAAACTCTTTTCATACAGCAGAACCAATTTTTTTAAGCAATGTGGACTAAAGTGGCTTCGGGGGTCCCTCCGGGATTAGGGGCCCCTGAAGATTAAGCTTCGTTAGTTTCACTGCCTTGAAGCAAGGCTGTTGCCTTGCTTCAAGGCAATGAAGGCAACAGCAAGGCAACAGCCTTGCTTCAAGACTCACCCATTTCTTGAAGACGTTACATTTACATCAACTCATAACTTCTACAAACACGAGAACGTGAAGAGCTGAATATTTCGATTTCCACCTGAGGTCTGCTTCAGCAGACAGAGAAATAAGGAGAGGACATGTATTTACAGAACACAAAGGTATACACCCAAGCAGGTGAGTAGTGTCAACAGACTTTAAAGTGAAGCTCTCAGTGATCTTCTTGTGTAGGTGGCATGATGTAAGACACAGGTGAAGTGTTCAATAACTGTCATGTACAGGAGGACCCCGCTTATACAGCATGTTAGGTTCCGGGCTACTGCTGTAAAGTGAATGCAAATGCACATAAAAGCCTGATAACAGGGAGCAGTAGAGCTAGGTCTAAAAAGTCATATACAATACACACATTACTTACCTTAAAATATTTTCGTCCTTAGCTTATAGTGAGTGATGAATATATTCATTGTAGGAAGTCTGAACCAATGAAGAATCGGTATAATTGAAAACCACTGCATTAGCGAAACGCCGTAAAGCGAAGCACTGTAAAGCAGGGCCTGCCTGTACTGAGAGAGGCTGAAGTGTTTGATCCAAGATTTTGGTTAAGGTGAGGTGTTAGAATGTACTCTTTTTTCTGGGTGGGTATTTTGAAACCCAGATCGATCTGCAGTGACCCGGGGGAGTGTTAAAATTAGGGAATCAAAGAGTGCTGAGCCTACAATGTTCTTGTAGCTGCAACCATTGTATGTTGAAGGCCAGGGAGGAAGGAAGGGATAAGAGGTCCTGGATGAAAGGACAGAAGTCCTGGGTGGAGGGATACAGGTCCTGGGTGGAAGGATAGAGGTCCTGGATGGCGGGATAGAGATCCTGGACAGGATAGAGGTCCTGGAGGAGATCAGAGGTCCTGGAGGGAGGGAGGAAGAGATCAGAGGTCCTGGAAGGAGGGGGGTCCTGAAAGGAGGGAAGTCATGGAAGAAGGGAGGTCCTGGAGGAAGGGATAGAGGTCCTGGAGGGAGGAACAGATCAGAGGTCCTAGATGGAGGGAGGGAGAAATCAGAGGTCCTGCAGGGAGGGAGGTAGGAGTGAAAGAAGGGAGGGAAGCACCCTCCCTCCATGGTTTCTGCACGAGAACCCTCACATTTCAGAGGCTTCGAGAATTCTTTTATCCTTACTGAAGATTTTTCTGTGACAAGCGGCTCCCACCTCAACCTATTTCCTGACTCTCTCTCTCTCTCTCTCTCTCTCTTTGTGTGTGTTCTGTACGATAGATAATGGATGTTACTGTCTCTCCGTCTGTTTTTTTTAAGTCTCTGGCAGAAGGATTCATTAATAGCAACAACAATGTTTGCAATAACAGCAGCAACAGCAACAACAGCAACAGCGACAGCAGCAACAACAGCAGCAGCATCAACAACAGCAGCAGAAACAACAACAGCAACAGCAACAACAACAGCACTGAGATTAGGTCCACCACTCCTCTCCTGTTTTCAATAAGACTGTGCTCCTTCATTTGTTTTGTTGGTGCTGACAGTATGTTGATGATGGCAGTATGTTGGTGATGGCAGTATGTTGGTGATGGTAGTATGTTAGTGATGGCAGTATGTTGGTGATGTAGTATGTTTATGATGGCAGTATGTTGGTGATGACAGTATGTTGATGATGACAGTATGTTGATGATGGCAGTATGTTGGTGATGGCAGTATGTTGGTGATGTAGTATGTTTATGATGGCAGTATGTTGGTGATGGCAGTATGTTGGTGATGACAGTATGTTGGTGATGGCAGTATGTTGGTGATGACAGTATGTTGGTGATGGCAGTATGTTGGTGATGACAGTATGTTGATGATGACAGTATGTTGATGATGGCAGTATGTTGGTGATGGCAGTATGTTGGTGATGACAGTATGTTGGTGATGGCAGTATGTTGGTGATGACAGTATGTTGATGATGACAGTATGTTGATGATGGCAGTATGTTGATGATGGCAGTATGTTGATGATGGCAGTATGTTGGTGATGGCAGTATGTTAGTGATGGCAGTATGTTGGTGATGGCAGTATGTTGATGATGGTAGTATGTTGGTGATGGCAGTATGTTGA
>NW_027195648.1:27500-127500 GCF_038502225.1 Cherax quadricarinatus | reverse complement strand
ATCACACAGGATGGTTTTCCTGTCGTACTCCATCATACAGGATGGTTTTCCTGTCGTACTCCATCATACAGGATGGTTTTCCTGTCGTACTCCATCACAGAATGGTTTTCCTGTCGTACTACATCATACAGGATGGTTTTCCTGTCGTACTCCATCATACAGGATGGTTTTCCTGTCGTACTCCATCACACAGGATGGTTTTCCTGTCGTACTCCATCACAGAATGGTTTTCCTGTTGTACTACATCATACAGGATGGTTTTCCTGTCGTACTCCATCATACAGGATGGTTTTCCTGTCGTACTCCATCACACAGGATGGTTTTCCTGTCGTACTCCATCACAGAATGGTTTTCCTGTCGTACTACATCATACAGGATGGTTTTCCTGTTGTACTCCATCACACAGGATGGTCCTCCTGTCATACTTCATCACACAGGATGCTTTTCCTGTCGTCTTCCATCACACAGGATGGTTTTCCTGTCGTACTCCATCACAGAATGGTTTTCCTGTCGTACTCCATCATACAGGATGGTTTTCCTGTCGTACTCCATCACACAGGATGGTTTTCCTGTCGTACTCCATCATACAGGATGGTTTTCCTGTCGTACTCCATCACACAGGATGGTTTTCCTGTCGTACTCCATCACACAAGATGGTCCTCCTGTCATACTTCATCATACAGGATGGTTTTCATACAAGAACTACTGAAATATGTCATCCTAAGCTGGGAGAACTTTAGCAGGGCACTGAGGATATCGTCCAGCATTCCACTGTATTTTCCGTAGCTACGACAGCTTCAAGGGTGATGGAGTTACTCCCAGCAGAATGAGGAGTGAATCGGGGAAGGTGGTCAGGTGTGGGGAGAGGAAAAACAGGTGCAATAGGTGTATTTCTAGGTGTATGCGGCACACAAACACACAGGCTGAACCTCCGACCCTCACAGAAATATATACTTAAAGCAGCGCTGCTCTCCATCCAGCAGACACACGTGTATACAATCTCACACCTACAGGAGGAAAGGCAAGCCTGGGACCCCCAGGTCTAGAATCCCAGATCTAGAATCGCCAGGCGTAGAACTCCCAGGTCTAGAATACCAAGGTGTAGAATTCCCAGGTCTAAAATCCCAAGGTGTAGAACTCCCAGGTCTAGAATCCCCAGGTGTACTACTCCCAGGTCTAAAATCCCAGGTCTAAAATCCCAGGTCTAGAACTCCCAGGTCTAAAATCCCTGGTCTAGAGCCTCAGGTCTACCGAGATACACTGGTTTTGTCTGAACTCCATCACCTTATTACTAGTCTTGGTGTCAGCATCAGCACTGGGTTTAATGTGTTGACAGTGGTGGTGGTCGGGGGGGGGGGTCGAACCGGGTGGCGCCACACGCCACTCTGCTCACTCACACCTTCTGGTGATGTGATTTATGCTTTAATAACCTGTTGTTCTCTCGGTGTGGACCAGATAGTTACTCTGGTGATGTGTGTGTGTGTGTGTGTGTGTGTGTGTATGTATGTAGTGTGTGTGTGTGTGTGTGTGTGTGTGTGTGTGTGTGTGTGTGTGTGTGTGTGTGTGTGTATGTGTGTGTGTGTGTGTGTGTGTATGTGTGTATAACGCGATCTAAAATGAGTGAGGTTAATGTGATCAGTATGATTATATATATATATATATATATATATATATATATATATATATATATATATATATATATGTATATATATATATATATATATATATATATATATATATATATATATATATATATATATATATATATAATATATATATAGAGCGAGAGAGAGAGAGATTTTCAATAGCAATTTTGTAGACATTGACGGGAGGTGCGGGATGAGTGGCTGGTGGATGGCTCTCTATAGAACATTCCAAGAGTTTAGCTGAAGGAGTGGAGTGAATGTGGTCGTTACACACACACACACACACACACACACACACACACACACACACACACACACACACACACACACACACAAGGGGATAGATATATACCTGATATCATTATTTTTTTATTTTTAATTTTAATAAAATATGATAAATCAGCAGTGTGACGCTGCTGTATGTTATATGAAATATAGGAGGAACAAAAGCTAGCTACGTTTACCTCTTATATCACACAGGACAGTGTTGTTCCTCACCATCACTGAGGATGATGAGTGTTGTTTCTCACCATCACTGAGGATGATGGAGTGTTGTTTCTCACCATCACTGAGGATGATGAGTGTTGTTTCTCACCATCACTGAGGATGATGGAGTGTTGTTTCTCACCATCACTGAGGATGATGAGTGTTGTTTCTCACCATCACTGAGGATGATGGAGTGATGTTTCTCACCATCACTGAGGATGATGGAGTGTTGTTTCTCACCATCACTGAGGATGATGGAGTGTTGTTCCTCACCATCACTGAGGATGATGGAGTGTTGTTTCTCACCATCACTGAGGATGATGGAGTGCTGTTTCTCACCATCACTGAGGATGATGGAGTGTTGTTTCTCACCATCACTGAGGATGATGGAGTGTTGTTTCTCACCATCACTGAGGATGATGAGTGTTGTTTCTCACCATCACTGAGGATGATGGAGTGTTGTGTCTCACTATCACTGAGGATGATGGAGTGTTGTTCCTCACCATCACTGAGGATGATGAGTGTTGTTTCTCACCATCACTGAGGATGATGGAGTGTTGTTTCTCACTATCACTGAGGATGATGGAGTGTTGTTTCTCACCATCACTGAGGATGATGGAGTGTTGTTCCTCACCATCACTGAGGATGATGAGTGTTGTTTCTCACCATCACTGAGGATGATGAGTGTTGTTTCTCACCATCACTGAGGATGATGGAGTGTTGTTTCTCACTATCACTGAGGATGATGGAGTGTTGTTCCTCACCATCACTGAGGATGATGGAGTGTTGTTTCTCACCATCACTGAGGATGATGGAGTGTTGTTTCTCACTATCACTGAGGATGATGGAGTGTTGTTTCTCACCATCACTGAGGATGATGGAGTGTTGTTTCTCACCATCACTGAGGATGATGAGTGTTGTTTCTCACCATCACTGAGGATGATGGAGTGTTGTTCCTCACCATCACTGAGGATGATGGAGTGTTGTTCCTCACCATCACTGAGGATGATGGAGTGTTGTTTCTCACCATCACTGAGGATGATGGAGTGTTGTTTCTCACCATCACTGAGGATGATGGAGTGTTGTTTCTCACCATCACTGAGGATGATGGAGTGTTGTTTCTCACCATCACTGAGGATGATGGAGTGTTGTTCCTCACCATCACTGAGGATGATGGAGTGTTGTTTCTCACCATCACTGAGGATGATGAGTGTTGTTTCTCACCATCACTGAGGATGATGGAGTGTTGTTTCTCACCATCACTGAGGATGATGAGTGTTGTTTCTCACCATCACTGAGGATGATGGAGTGTTGTTCCTCACCATCACTGAGGATGATGGAGTGTTGTTTCTCACCATCACTGAGGATGATGGAGTGTTGTTCCTCACCATCACTGAGGATGATGAGTGTTGTTTCTCACCATCACTGAGGATGATGTAGTGTTGTTTCTCACCATCACTGAGGATGATGGAGTGTTGTTCCTCACCATCACTGAGGATGATGGAGTGTTGTTTCTCACCATCACTGAGGATGATGTAGTGTTGTTTCTCACCATCACTGAGGATGATGTAGTGTTGTTTCTCACCATCACTGAGGATGATGAGTGTTGTTTCTCACCATCACTGAGGATGATGAGTGTTGTTTCTCACCATCACTGAGGATGATGTAGTGTTGTTTCTCACCATCACTGAGGATGATGTAGTGTTGTTTCTCACCATCACTGAGGATGATGTAGTGTTGTTCCTCACCATCACTGAGGATGATGAGTGTTGTTCCTCACCATCACTGAGGATGATGAGTGTTGTTTCTCACCATCACTGAGGATGATGGAGTGTTGTTTCTCACCATCACTGAGGATGATGAGTGTTGTTCCTCACCATCACTGAGGATGATGGAGTGTTGTTTCTCACCATCACTGAGGATGATGTAGTGTTGTTTCTCACCATCACTGAGGATGATGTAGTGTTGTTTCTCACCATCACTGAGGATGATGTAGTGTTGTTCCTCACCATCACTGAGGATGATGAGTGTTGTTCCTCACCATCACTGAGGATGATGAGTGTTGTTTCTCACCATCACTGAGGATGATGAGTGTTGTTTCTCACCATCACTGAGGATGATGTAGTGTTGTTCCTCACCATCACTGAGGATGATGGAGTGTTGTTTCTCACCATCACTGAGGATGATGAGTGTTGTTTCTCACCATCACTGAGGATGATGAGTGTTGTTTCTCACCATCACTGAGGATGATGAGTGTTGTTTCTCACCATCACTGAGGATGATGAGTGTTGTTTCTCACCATCACTGAGGATGATGGAGTGTTGTTTCTCACCATCACTGAGGATGATGAGTGTTGTTCCTCACCATCACTGAGGATGATGGAGTGTTGTTTCTCACCATCACTGAGGATGATGAGTGTTGTTTCTCACCATCACTGAGGATGATGAGTGTTGTTTCTCACCATCACTGAGGATGATGAGTGTTGTTTCTCACCATCACTGAGGATGATGAGTGTTGTTTCTCACCATCACTGAGGATGATGGAGTGTTGTTTCTCACCATCACTGAGGATGATGGAGTGTTGTTTCTCACCATCACTGAGGATGATGGAGTGTTGTTTCTCACCATCACTGAGGATGATGAGTGTTGTTTCTCACCATCACTGAGGATGATGGAGTGTTGTTTCTCACCATCACTGAGGATGATGGAGTGTTGTTTCTCACCATCACTGAGGATGATGAGTGTTGTTTCTCACCATCACTGAGGATGATGAGTGTTGTTTCTCACCATCACTGAGGATGATGTAGTGTTGTTTCTCACCATCACTGAGGATGATGGAGTGTTGTTTCTCACCATCACTGAGGATGATGGAGTGTTGTTTCTCACCATCACTGAGGATGATGGAGTGTTGTTTCTCACCATCACTGAGGATGATGAGTGTTGTTTCTCACCATCACTGAGGATGATGGAGTGTTGTTCCTCACCATCACTGAGGATGATGGAGTGTTGTTTCTCACCATCACTGAGGATGATGAGTGTTGTTTCTCACCATCACTGAGGATGATGGAGTGTTGTTCCTCACCATCACTGAGGATGATGGAGTGTTGTTTCTCACCATCACTGAGGATGATGGAGTGTTGTTTCTCACCATCACTGAGGATGATGGAGTGATGTTTCTCACCATCACTGAGGATGATGGAGTGATGTTTCTCACCATCACTGAGGATGATGGAGTGATTACATCGTCTTCACATCTCTTTTGCTTCTACCAACTTGTCTGTACTCGACTGAAGAAGCCTGCTGTGTTTACCTGGAGTTTACCTGGAGAGAGTTCCGGGGGTCAACGCCCCCGCGGCCCGGTCTGAGACCAGGCCTCCTGGTGGATCAGAGCCTGATCAACCAGGCTGTTGCTGCTGGCTGCACGCAAACCAACATACGAGCCACAGCCCGGCTGATCCGGAACTGACTTTAGGTGCTTGTCCAGTGCCAGCTTGAAGACTGCCAGGGGTCTGTTGGTAATCCCCCTTATGTGTGCTGGGAGGCAGTTGAACAGTCTCGGGCCCCTGACACTTATTGTATGGTCTCTTAACGTGCTAGTGACACCCCTGCTTTTCATTGGGGGGATGGTGCATCGTCTGCCAAGTCTTTTGCTTTCGTAGTGGGTGATTTTCGTGTGCAAGTTCGGTACTAGTCCCTCTAGGATTTTCCAGGTGTATATAATCATGTATCTCTCCCTCCTGCGTTCCAGGGAATACAGGTTTAGGAACCTCAAGCGCTCCCAATAATTGAGGTGTTTTATCTCCGTTATGCGCGCCGTGAAAGTTCTCTGTACATTTTCTAGGTCGGCAATTTCACCTGCCTTGAAAGGTGCTGTTAGTGTGCAGCAATATTCCAGCCTAGATAGAACAAGTGACCTGAAGAGTGTCATCATGGGCTTGGCCTCCCTAGTTTTGAAGGTTCTCATTATCCATCCTGTCATTTTTCTAGCAGATGCGATTGATACAATGTTATGGTCCTTGAAGGTGAGATCCTCCGACATGATCACTCCCAGGTCTTTGACGTTGGTGTTTCGCTCTATTTTGTGGCCAGAATTTGTTTTGTACTCTGATGAAGATTTAATTTCCTCATGTTTACCATATCTGAGTAATTGAAATTTCTCATCGTTGAACTTCATATTGTTTTCTGCAGCCCACTGAAAGATTTGGTTGATGTCTGCCTGGAGCTTTGCAGTGTCTGCAATGGAAGACACTGTCATGCAGATTCGGGTGTCATCTGCAAAGGAAGACACGGTGCTGTGGCTGACATCCTTGTCTATGTCGGATATAAGGATGAGGAACAAGATGGGAGCGAGTACTGTGCCTTGTGGAACAGAGCTTTTCACCGTAGCTGCCTCGGACTTTACTCTGTTGACGACTACTCTCTGTGTTCTGTTAGTGAGGAAATTATAGATCCATCGACCGACTTTTCCTGTTATTCCTTTAGCACGCATTTTGTGCGCTATTACGCCATGGTCACACTTGTCGAAGGCTTTTGCAAAGTCTGTATATATTACATCTGCATTCTTTTTGTCTTCTAGTGCATTTAGGACCTTGTCGTAGTGGTCCAATAGTTGAGACAGACAGGAGCGACCTGTTCTAAACCCATGTTGCCCTGGGTTGTGTAACTGATGGGTTTCTAGATGCGTGGTGATCTTGCTTCTTAGGACCCTTTCAAAGATTTTTATGATATGGGATGTTAGTGCTATTGGTCTGTAGTTCTTTGCTGTTGCTTTACTGCCCCCTTTGTGGAGTGGGGCTATGTCTGTTGTTTTTAGTAACTGTGGGACGACCCCCGTGTCCATGCTCCCTCTCCATAGGATGGAAAAGGCTCGTGATAGGGGCTTCTTGCAGTTCTTGATGAACACAGAGTTCCATGAGTCTGGCCCTGGGGCAGAGTGCATGGGCATGTCATTTATCGCCTGTTCGAAGTCATTTGGCGTCAGGATAACATCGGATAGGCTTGTGTTAATCAAATTTTGTGGCTCTCTCATAAAAAATTCATTTTGATCTTCGACTCTCAGTCTGGTTAGCGGCTTGCTAAAAACTGAGTCATATTGGGACTTGAGTAGCTCACTCATTTCCTTGTTGTCATCTGTGTAGGACCCATCTTGTTTAAGTAGGGGCCCAATACTGGACGTTGTTCTCGATTTTGATTTGGCATAGGAGAAGAAATACTTTGGGTTTCTTTCGATTTCATTTATGGCTTTTAGTTCTTCCCGCGATTCCTGACTCCTAAAGGATTCTTTTAGCTTAAGTTCGATGCTTGCTATTTCTCTGACCAGTGTCTCCCTACGCATTTCAGATATATTGACCTCTTTTAGCCGCTCTGTTATTCTTTTCCGTCGCCTGTAAAGGGAGCGCCTGTCTCTTTCTGTTTTACATCTACTCCTCCTTTTTCTTAGAGGAATAAGCCTTGTGCATACATCGAGTGCTACCGAGTTAATCTGTTCTAGGCATAAGTTGGGGTCTGTGTTGCTTAGTATATCTTCCCAGCTTATATCGGTTAGGACTTGGTTTACTTGGTCCCACTTTATGTTTTTGTTATTGAAGTTGAATTTGGTGAATGCTCCCTCGTGACTAATCTCATTATGTCGGTCTGGGGCTCCGCGCATACATGACTGAACCTCAATTATGTTGTGATCTGAGTATATTGTTTTTGATATGGTGATATTTCTTATCAGATCATCATTGTTAGTGAAGATGAGGTCTAGTGTATTCTCCAGTCTAGTAGGCTCTATTATTTGCTGGTTTAAATTGAATTTTGTGCAGAGATTTAAAAGCTCGCGTGAGTGTGAGTTTTCATCAGAGCTGCCTCCTGGGGTTATTACTGCAACAATATTATTTGCTATATTCCTCCATTTTAGGTGCCTTAAGTTGAAATCCCCCAGAAGCAAGATGTTGGGTGCAGGAGCTGGAAGGTTTTCCAGACAGTGGTCAATTTTTAACAGCTGTTCCTGGAATTGCTGGGATGTTGCATCCGGAGGCTTGTAGACTATCACAATGACTAGGTTTTGGTTCTCGACCTTTACTGCTAAAACTTCCACTACATCATTTGAGGCATTTAGCAGTTCTGTGCAAACAAGTGACTCTGCAATGTACAGGCCAACCCCCCCCTTTTGCCTGTTCACTCTGTCACATCTGTATAGGTTGTAACCTGGGATCCATATTTCATTGTCCAAGTGATCCTTTATGTGGGTCTCAGTGAAAGCCGCGAACATTGCCTTTGCCTCTGCAAGCAGTCCACGGATGAAAGGTATTTTGTTGTTTGTTGCTGGCTTTAGACCCTGTATATTTGCAAAGAAGAATGTTATCGGACTGGTGGTATTGTTGGTACTGGGGGGGGATTTTTTTTCCGGCATTAGTATCTGTATCTGTTGGTTTGGAGTGGAGGCCATCGACTGTGGTTCCACTCCAGGAATGACTGGATTTGGTGTACGATTTCTGCCATTTCCTGCCAGTTTTTTTTCCTTCCTGGCACTAAAAAACCTCTCCCTCTTGAGTGGCTGTGGCTACCCAGGTTTTCCCATGGCCTGGATGTTTTGTATCTTTTTGTCCCCTTTAGATGGTATGCCTGGCAATTTAAATTATAGCACAGTCTTTCCTGTACTGAAGAGGTACACAGTTCAGGGTGAAAAAGCTTACAGGAAGGGAGTTTGCATTTTCCTGTTGTCATATGGGCATGGCATTTCCTAGGGTGGTCATAGTTGCACGTCCCATCTGTTTTTCCAGATTTCCCATGCCAGCAGATACCGAGTGCATAGTATGTGCACAGGCTTGGTTTCCGTTTGCCTTGGGTTTCTGTGACTGTATTCCCTGTTGGTGCATGTTTCCCTGTCTTACTTCTATCCTCCCTAGCACCAACAATGGAGCTCCCACCATTTGTTTTTGGTAATATATCCTCACTATTGCTAGTGGAGTCCTCTTGTTTGCTATTTCCTGCGGTATTTCTAGTTTGCAATATTGGTTTTATCTTATCTTTGACTACACTTGTTTCCCTACTATGGCTCCTGTCCCCTATGCGGTCATTCATATGTATTCCTTCCTGCGTATAATTCCCGACTACCTGGACAAAATCTCCAGCTTCACCATTACTGTCTCCCAGGACAGCATCTCCAGCTTCCCCATTACTGTCTCCCAGGACAGCATCTCCAGCTTCACCGTTACTGTCTCCCAGGACAGCACCTCCAGCTTCACCATTACTGTCTCCCAGGACAGCACTATCAGCCCCCCATTTACTGACTACCAGGACATCATCTCCAGCCTTACAGTTTCTGACTACATGGCCAGTATCAAGGGCAGTACCATTCAGCCCGGACTTTTTATGTTCCCATCTGTTGTAGAAAGCTTCCAGGTTTTCTATGAAAGCAGCTTTGATGTTGACCTCTTTTAATACCCTTGTGATTTTAGTCCACAGATTTATCTCATTTGGGCATACCCAAAAACACTTCCCTGTTTTAATACTGCTTGTAGCTAGTTCTTGGATATCTGCACAAGGGGCGTGACACCAATTTCCACAGAAATGACAATTTATGCATGTGGAAGCCCGTTTGTTTGACTGACCACAGACTACACACAGCTTCATAATGATTTGAATGGTTTATTTACTGCAATTCTACTAGCAACCTCTTGAATATTCTATTAATAACCTGCTAGGTGGTGCACAACGAAACCGTTTGAAACCAGTCCAGGGTTCGGACCAGTCAAGGGTTCGGACCAGTCTATCTGATCTGATCAGTGGGTCACTTATTTAAACCATACTGGTCGGTGATTTGAGCTAACACATGAAGGATCTACTGGAAATTATCTACCCGAGTAATATGTGATTTGATTGATACAAAAGTATAACTTGCGTGTTGAAGAGCCGGTGACTGCTGGCACTCCTACAATGACGAACGGTCGAGCCTCCACCTTTGTTTATCAATCGCTGTATCTAGCTTCTCTATTTTTTTTTTCCGTCTCCACCACAATAAAAGCTATATTATCACTATAGTTGACTGGTGCAAATTTTGGAGGAAGGGCGCTTTTTCTGTAGTAATAATTGCTTCTCGTTGTGTATATTGCGACCGCTGGTAACTACAGGTTATATGAAATTCACAGTAACGTCTGGTATTTCAAGAAAAAGAAACTAATGAAAGTCACTCCACTTCACTAAGTACCATTATAATACTGGTTAGTTGCTACTACAACACTGTATTCTGCTATTCACTGGTATCACTAGATTATATGCGAGTACACTAGCAGGCCAGGAAGATTATTAAAAACAGCTGACCTGTGGTAAGTTTCTGGCGACTTCTGGCACCTGCCTCTATAGGCTTATCACTTCATTTACAAATTCACCTGTTTTCAAATGACACTTTAGCCTTTATCATCAATATACTAGGGAGCCACTGTAGTATACACTATACACTATGTATACTCAATGCTTTCAGGGAGACTTTCTTTCCTCTGACATGAAAAGTTCAATTATTATTATTTTTTTCCACACGGGACACAGGCCTATGATTCCCCTCTGGCAGTAAACTCTGCTACGCAGTGCACACTAATTCTCCTTTTTTTGACTCAGTATATAATGTTTTCCGCCCAAGATTGGTTCCAGGCGCTAGAGGGATGTATCGTATAGGATTGATGACACAAATTAAAGTTCTAGCACGTAAGAGCGACCGTGAAAACACGAGAAAACCGGGAGCACAACGAGGCACGCTAGTGAGGATAGTTACATAGTGAGGATAGTTACATAGTGAGGATAGTTACATAGTGAGGAGAGTTACATAGTGAGGAGAGTTACATAGTGAGGAGAGTTACATAGTGAGGAGAGTTACATACAGTGCTGAATTGTCTTAGACTGAGATGGGAGACTTTAATAAGGCGACGAGGATATTGCAAAGTGTTGCAGTAAAGGTTCAACAGCTACAAAGGTTCCTTCCAGCAGAGCTGCAGTTACTATCACTTGGGACTTACCATCTCTCAGCATGGCCCATCCCATATACTGGAGAAATAGAATTTTTATGAAGTAATCTCCATCATCACAGAGCGGGGAAACGAAAGTCATGTAGAGGAAATAAAGAAAACTATATTACATATCTAAGAATAAATAAGCACATTCATATATAAACAAGTTGTCCCGTGGCTTAGTTGGTAGCGCGGTCGACTCACATACCGAGTGTCCGTGGTTCGATTCTCGACCGGATGGAAAAGTTAGGCACATTTCTTTAAAATACCTGTCCCTTCCCCTACAGTTCACCTAGCAGTAAGTAGGTACCTGGGTGTTATTCGACTGTTGTGGGTGGCATCCTGGGGGTGGTAGTATACCTAGATAGCGCTGAGTTTTGAAATGAGTTGAGGTAAGATAACAGATCTCAGCCTGTAAAACTGATGTGTAAAAAATTGAATAAGGAAAGGAAGTCGTTGGCAGATATAATGAATTTAACAGACGGCAGTTTGAACTTGATCAGATTACTCAGGTTATCCTTCAGTCAGTTGATGTATAAACTGTAAGCTGGTCTGTTACTGAGGCTGTGTGTGGCATACATGTTGTAGACATGAAACAGCACATCCCTGAGCCGTGCTGGACACGTCGGAACTTTCATGATTTTAACTCATGATGATTAAGAAACGTGCAACAGTTGGATATCTTTATTGTTGAAACGTTTCGTCTACACAGTAGGCTTCTTCAGTCATATACAAAGGCAGTAGGAGTCAACTCTTCTCCAGGCTGAGGGACTGACCACCTCAAATACTAATTCTTAAGTGTTGATGGACAGATCACATCTTCATTTCACTACTATACCTACTGCTTCTGTATTTGACTGAAGAAGTCTACTGTATAGGCGAAACGTTTCATCAATAAAGATACCCAATCATCAACTTGTAGGTATTGTATACCATTCTCAACATAGTTTACCTCATATTATTGTGTCTAACTATAAGTTTCTTTCATAAGAGTAAGAAGCTTCAGTTCTTTCCTCAGATTTATGATTCTGGTGCAGAGTGAACCACTAAGAATTATCCTCGTGGCTGTGATCTGGATTAATTCAAGTTTATTAAGTTTATTAAGTTTATTAAGCAAAGTGGGTGTGTACAGTTAATAGAGTGTGAGGTATAGTAATGAATGAGAGATCTGATAATCATGTCTTGCATGTATAACATTCATGTTAATGTTACTATTAGTGTTCTGACGGGTTGAAGTCACCTTCTAATATTCACAAAATCGTAATAACAGGATTGTAAACAAGCCACAGTACGGGTGGGGCTCGAACTCATGTGCCTCTAGTTTGAGCCCAACCTGTACCGTGGTTTGTCTCCCTTAAAGTCTGAAGTGTAACTTACAGTATCGTTGTTTATTTAAACTCTCAAATATGCCTTCTTTCTAGAACTCAATATTAGTGTCACTGATCTGGAAGGTTGGCAGAATTTATAGACATCGGGGCATAAGATTTTAGTCATGTCTGTGGATATGAGGGAACTACAGTAAATGCTTCTAGCGGTGAAAGCGTCGAGGAGAGTTTGTAGGCTGTTGGATGTGTTGGTAAACATGCTAATCTCATCTGCATAACTGATGACAGCTTCATCATCCTGCTTAGGTATGACTGACACAAGCCTGTGTGTGTGTGTGTGTATCAATACAGTGAGAGTGGGCTGACTACTCCACCATGATGTCAGTGCCGTAGAGCCGTGTCACGGCTTAGGAATGTTAAGGTCACTGATGCTGACCTTCAGTACAATCACCCCAGGCTCGCTCTCCAGAGTGTAGGAGTCAAGTTGAAGAGACACGATAGAGCACTCTGGAAGACATCACCTTGCTACAATAAATATGTAGAGCCGTTGTGTATTGCTCTAAACACACTACCTAGTTGCGCACCCCAAACTTCACAACACTGAGGTGCTTCCAGCTGTTGATAAATGAGACACTAGAGGGACTCATGACACCTTCTGTGTACAACTTTAGCTGTTCTGCAACTCATGTATCGTTCAACCCAAGATATTCCAGTTGTTACCCAAGATATTCCAGTTGTTACGAAAGATATTCCAGTTGTTACGAAAGATATTCCAGTTGTTACTAAAAATATCTCAGTGTGCTGTGTCAGAGTCAGCTCTGAGGTTAATAAACGCTGACTATTAAAGAACATAAGTACTTATGAATGGAAGAACACTGCAGAAAGCCTACTGGCCCATACAAGACGGGTCCTTATCAAAACCAACCACTCCCATCCACACCTCCATCCAACACTTTCCATAAGCTACTCACGATTTTTGCTTCAGTACCTTAGGTACTAATCAAACTCAGCCCTTTTCACCCAATCTCTTTCTAAAGCTACCTAAGGTCTTAGCCTCTCTTACCCTACTCGGCAGATTGTTCCGTGCATCTAAAATTCTAATTAGAAAACCAGTACTTACCTACGTCCTTTCTAAATCTAAACTTATCTAATTTAAAACTTTTTTTTCTGGTTCTTTCCTGATTCGACATCCTCGCTGCTTTATTGACATCACCTTTTTTGATGCCCATCTTCCACTTATAGACTTCAATGACATCTCCTCTCATCCTACGTGTCTGGCTGATGCAGTACTCCAGCACAGCAAGTGGGGATGCTACTCACAGCAAGTGTGGATGCTACTCACAGCAAGTGTGGATGCTACTCACAGCAAGTGTGGATGCTACTCACAGCAAGTGTGGATGCTACTCACAGCAAGTGTGGATGCTGCTCACAGCAAGTGTGGATGCTACTCACAGCAAGTGTGGATGCTACTCACAGCAAGTGTGGGTGCTACTCACAGCAAGAGTGGATGCTACTCACAGCAAGTGTGGATGCTACTCACAGCAAGTGTGGGTGCTACTCACAGCAAGAGTGGATGCTACTCACAGCAAGTGTGGATGCTACTCACAGCAAGTGTGGATGCTACTCACAGCAAGTGTGGATGCTACTCACAGCAAGTGTGGATGCTACTCACAGCAAGAGTGGATGCTACTCACAGCAAGTGTGGATGCTACTCACAGCAAGTGTGGGTGCTACTCACAGCAAGAGTGGATGCTACTCACAGCAAGTGTGGATGCTACTCACAGCAAGTGTGGGTGCTACTCACAGCAAGAGTGGATGCTACTCACAGCAAGTGTGGATGCTACTCACAGCAAGTGTGGATGCTACTCACAGCAAGTGTGGATGCTACTCACAGCAAGTGTGGATGCTACTCACAGCAAGTGTGGATGCTACCCACAGCAAGTGTGGATGCTACTCACAGCAAATGTGGATGCTACTCACAGCAAGTGTGGATGCTACTCACAGCAAGTGTGGGTGCTACTCACAGCAAGAGTGGATGCTACTCACAGCAAGTGTGGATGCTACTCACAGCAAGTGTGGGTGCTACTCACAGCAAGAGTGGATGCTACTCACAGCAAGTGTGGATGCTACTCACAGCAAGTGTGGGTGCTACTCACAGCAAGAGTGGATGCTACTCACAGCAAGTGTGGATGCTACTCACAGCAAGTGTGGGTGCTACTCACAGCAAGAGTGGATGCTACTCACAGCAAGTGTGGATGCTACTCACAGCAAGTGTGGGTGCTACTCACAGCAAGAGTGGATGCTACTCACAGCAAGTGTGGATGCTACTCACAGCAAGTGTGGATGCTACTCACAGCAAGTGTGGATGCTACTCACAGCAAGTGTGGATGCTACTCACAGCAAGTGTGGATGCTACCCACAGCAAGTGTGGATGCTACTCACAGCAAATGTGGATGCTACTCACAGCAAGTGTGGATGTTACTCACAGCAAGTGTGGATGCTACTCACAGCAAGAGTGGATGCTACTCACAGCAAGTGTGGATGCTACTCACAGCAAGTGTGGGTGCTACTCACAGCAAGAGTGGATGCTACTCACAGCAAGTGTGGATGCTACTCACAGCAAGTGTGGATGCTACTCACAGCAAGTGTGGATGCTACTCACAGCAAGTGTGGATGCTACTCACAGCAAGTGTGGATGCTACCCACAGCAAGTGTGGATGCTACTCACAGCAAATGTGGATGCTACTCACAGCAAGTGTGGATGCTACTCACAGCAAGTGTGGATGCTACTCACAGCAAGTGTGGATGCTACTCACAGCAAGTGTGGATGCTACTCACAGCAAGTGTGGATGCTACTCACAGCAAGTGGGGATGCTACTCACAGCAAGTGGGGATGCTACTCACAGCAAGTGTGGATGCTACTCACAGCAAGTGGGGATGCTACTCACAGCAAGTGTGGATGCTACTCACAGCAAGTGTGGATGCTACTCACAGCAAGTGTGGATGCTACTCACAGCAAGTGTGGATGCTACTCACAGCAAGTGTGGATGCTACTCACAGCAAGTGTGGATGCTACTCACAGCAAGTGTGGATGCTACTCACAGCAAGTGTGGATGCTACTCACAGCAAGTGTGGATGCTACTCACAGCAAGTGTGGATGCTACTCACAGCTACTCACAGTGTGGATGCTACTCACAGCTAAGTGTGGATGCTGCTCACAGCAAGTGTGGATGCTACTCACAGTAAGTGTGGATGCTACTCACAGCAAGTGTGGATGGATGCTGTGGATGCTACTCTACTCACAGCACTACTCACAGCAAGTGTGGAGCTACTCAAGTGTGGATGCTACTCACAGTAAATGTGGATGCTAAGTGTGGATGCTGCTCACAGTAAGTGTGGATGCTACTCACAGTAAGTGTGGATGCTACTCACAGCAAGTGTGGATGCTGCTCACAGTAAGTGTGGATGCTACTCACAGCAAGTGTGGATGCTACTCACAGCAAGTGTGGATGCTACTCACAGCAAGTGTGGATGCTGCTCACAGCAAGTGTGGATGCTACTCACAGCAAGTGTGGATGCTACTCACAGCAAGTGTGGATGCTACTCACAGCAAGTGTGGATGCTACTCACAGCAAGTGTGGATGCTACTCACAGTAAATGTGGATGCTACTCACAGCAAGTGTGGATGCTACTCACAGCAAGTGTGGATGCTGCTCACAGATGGGATCTCAAAGAGACTAACAGCCAGGGAGAGTTGAAGTTGTATTTGGGCAGTGAGTCTAATAAGAAAAATTCTGAGGAGCTGGAGACATGTGCAACATCTGGGTTTCTTTATTGTAGACGTTTCGCCCACCAGCGGCTTTATCAATACAATACAAGAACATAATGTGCAGAAATATATACAAAAGACGAGGCAATCATATTTCTTCACATTATGTCTTTGTATTGATAAAGTCAGTGGTTGGCTAAACGTCTACAATAAAGACACCCAGATGTTGTACATGTGGCTAATTCCTCGTCTTGTAGGTATCGCATACCATTTAGGTACAAGGAAAAATTCTCTCAAGGATTTTGCACATACAAGATATTAATGGAGAAGCCCCAGGCCTGTAAGAGTTGCCAGGAGGGATGGTAGATGGGATGGTAGGAGGGATGGTAGGAGGGATGGTAGGAGGGATGGTAGATGGGATGGTAGGAGGGATGGTAGGAGGGATGGTAGGAGGGATGGTAGGAGGGATGGTAGGAGGGATGGCAGGAGGGATGGCAGGAGGGATGGCAGGAGGGATGGTAGGAGGGATGGCAGGAGGGATGGTAGGAGGGATGGCAGGAGGGATGGCAGGAGGGATGGCAGGAGGGATGGTAGATGGGATGGTAGGAGGGATGGTAGGAGGGATGGTAGGAGGGATGGCAGGAGGGATGGTAGGAGGGATGGTAGGAGGGATGGTAGGAGGGATGGTAGGAGGGATGGCAGGAGGGATGGTAGGAGGGATGGCAGGAGGGATGGTAGGAGGGATGGCAGGAGGGATGGTAGATGGGATGGTAGGAGGGATGGTAGGAGGGATGGTAGGAGGGATGGCAGGAGGGATGGTAGGAGGGATGGTAGATGGGATGGTAGGAGGGATGGTAGGAGGGATGGCAGGAGGGATGGTAGGAGGGATGGCAGGAGGGATGGTAGGAGGGATGGTAGATGGGATGGTAGGAGGGATGGTAGGAGGGATGGTAGGAGGGATGGTAGGAGGGATGGCAGGAGGGATGGTAGGAGGGATGGCAGGAGGGATGGCAGGAGGGATGGCAGGAGGGATGGTAGATGGGATGGTAGGAGGGATGGCAGGAGGGATGGTAGGAGGGATGGTAGGAGGGATGGCAGGAGGGATGGTAGGAGGGATGGTAGATGGGATGGTAGGAGGGATGGTAGGAGGGATGGTAGGAGGGATGGTAGGAGGGATGGCAGGAGGGATGGTAGGAGGGATGGCAGGAGGGATGGTAGGAGGGATGGCAGGAGGGATGGTAGATGGGATGGTAGGAGGGATGGTAGGAGGGATGGTAGGAGGGATGGCAGGAGGGATGGTAGGAGGGATGGTAGGAGGGATGGTAGGAGGGATGGTAGGAGGGATGGCAGGAGGGATGGTAGGAGGGATGGCAGGAGGGATGGTAGGAGGGATGGCAGGAGGGATGGTAGATGGGATGGTAGGAGGGATGGTAGGAGGGATGGTAGGAGGGATGGCAGGAGGGATGGTAGGAGGGATGGTAGATGGGATGGTAGGAGGGATGGTAGGAGGGATGGCAGGAGGGATGGTAGGAGGGATGGCAGGAGGGATGGTAGGAGGGATGGTAGATGGGATGGTAGGAGGGATGGTAGGAGGGATGGCAGGAGGGATGGTAGGAGGGATGGCAGGAGGGATGGTAGGAGGGATGGCAGGAGGGATGGTAGGAGGGATGGCAGGAGGGATGGTAGATGGGATGGCAGGAGGGATGGTAGGAGGGATGGCAGGAGGGATGGTAGGAGGGATGGTAGGAGGGATGGTAGGAGGGATGGTAGGAGGGATGGTAGGAGGGATGGCAGGAGGGATGGTAGGAGGGATGGTAGGAGGGATGATAGATGGGATGGTAGGAGGGATGGTAGGAGGGATGGTAGGAGGGATGGTAGATGGGATGGTAGGAGGGATGGTAGGAGGGATGGCAGGAGGGATGGTAGGAGGGATGGCAGGAGGGATGGTAGGAGGGATGGTAGGAGGGATGGTAGATGGGATGGTAGGAGGGATGGTAGGAGGGATGGTAGGAGGGATGGTAGATGGGATGGTAGGAGGGATGGTAGGAGGGATGGTAGGAGGGATGGTAGATGGGATGGTAGGAGGGATGGTAGGAGGGATGGTAGGAGGGATGGTAGGAGGGATGGTAGGAGGGATGGTAGGAGGGATGGTAGGAGGGATGGTAGGAGGGATGGTAGTTGGGATGGTAGGAGGGATGGTAGGAGGGATGGTAGGAGGGATGGCAGGAGGGATGGTAGGAGGGATGGTAGATGGGATGGTAGGAGGGATGGTAGGAGGGATGGCAGGAGGGATGGTAGGAGGGATGGCAGGAGGGATGGTAGGAGGGATGGTAGATGGGATGGTAGGAGGGATGGTAGGAGGGATGGCAGGAGGGATGGTAGGAGGGATGGCAGGAGGGATGGTAGGAGGGATGGCAGGAGGGATGGTAGGAGGGATGGCAGGAGGGATGGTAGGAGGGATGGCAGGAGGGATGGTAGGAGGGATGGCAGGAGGGATGGTAGGAGGGATGGTAGGAGGGATGGTAGGAGGGATGGTAGGAGGGATGGTAGGAGGGATGGCAGGAGGGATGGTAGGAGGGATGGTAGGAGGGATGATAGATGGGATGGTAGGAGGGATGGTAGGAGGGATGGTAGGATTGATGGTAGATGGGATGGTAGGAGGGATGGTAGGAGGGATGGCAGGAGGGATGGTAGGAGGGATGGCAGGAGGGATGGTAGGAGGGATGGTAGGAGGGATGGTAGATGGGATGGTAGGAGGGATGGTAGGAGGGATGGTAGGAGGGATGGTAGATGGGATGGTAGGAGGGATGGTAGGAGGGATGGTAGGAGGGATGGTAGATGGGATGGTAGGAGGGATGGCAGGAGGGATGGTAGATGGGATGGCAGGAGGGATGGTAGGAGGGATGGCAGGAGGGATGGTAGGAGGGATGGTAGGAGGGATGGTAGGAGGGATGGTAGGAGGGATGGTAGGAGGGATGGCAGGAGGGATGGTAGGAGGGATGGTAGGAGGGATGGTAGATGGGATGGTAGGAGGGATGGTAGGAGGGATGGTAGGAGGGATGGTAGGAGGGATGGTAGATGGGATGGTAGGAGGGATGGTAGGAGGGATGGTAGGAGGGATGGCAGGAGGGATGGTAGGAGGGATGGTAGGAGGGATGGTAGATGGGATGGTAGGAGGGATGGTAGGAGGGATGGTAGGAGGGATGGTAGATGGGATGGTAGGAGGGATGGTAGGAGGGATGGTAGGAGGGATGGTAGGAGGGATGGCAGGAGGGATGGTAGGAGGGATGGTAGGAGGGATGGTAGATGGGATGGTAGGAGGGATGGTAGGAGGGATGGTAGGAGGGACGGTAGATGGGATGGTAGGAGGGATGGTAGGAGGGATGGTAGGAGGGATGGTAGATGGGATGGTAGGAGGGATGGTAGGAGGGATGGTAGGAGGGATGGTAGGAGGGATGGTAGATGGGATGGTAGGAGGGATGGTAGGAGGGATGGCAGGAGGGATGGTAGGAGGGATGGCAGGAGGGATGGTAGGAGGGATTGTAGGAGGGATGGTAGATGGGATGGTAGGAGGGATGGTAGGAGGGATGGTAGGAGGGATGGTAGATGGGATGGTAGGAGGGATGGTAGGAGGGATGGCAGGAGGGATGGTAGGAGGGATGGCAGGAGGGATGGTAGGAGGGATGGTAGGAGGGATGGTAGATGGGATGGTAGGAGGGATGGTAGGAGGGATGGTAGGAGGGATGGTAGATGGGATGGTAGGAGGGATGGTAGGAGGGATGGTAGGAGGGATGGTAGATGGGATGGTAGGAGGGATGGCAGGAGGGATGGTAGATGGGATGGCAGGAGGGATGGTAGGAGGGATGGCAGGAGGGATGGTAGGAGGGATGGTAGGAGGGATGGTAGGAGGGATGGTAGGAGGGATGGTAGGAGGGATGGCAGGAGGGATGGTAGGAGGGATGGTAGGAGGGATGGTAGATAGGATGGTAGGAGGGATGGTAGGAGGGATGGTTGGAGGGATGGTAGGAGGGATGGTAGATGGGATGGTAGGAGGGATGGTAGGAGGGATGGCAGGAGGGATGGTAGGAGGGATGGCAGGAGGGATGGTAGATGGGATGGTAGGAGGGATGGTAGGAGGGATGGTAGGAGGGATGGTAGATGGGATGGTAGGAGGGATGGTAGGAGGGATGGTAAGAGGGATGGTAGGAGGGATGGTAGGAGGGATGGTAGATGGGATGGTAGGAGGGATGGTAGGAGGGATGGTAGGAGGGATGGTAGATGGGATGGTAGGAGGGATGGTAGGAGGGATGGTAAGAGGGATGGTAGGAGGGATGGTAGGAGGGATGGAAGGAGGGATGGTAGGAAGGATGGTAGGAGGGATGGTAGGAGGGATGGAAGGAGGGATGGTAGGAGGGATGGTAGGATGGATGGAAGGAGGGATGGTAGGAGGGATGGTAGGAGGGATGGTAGGAGGGATGGTAGGAGGGATGGTAGGATGGATGGTAGGAGGGATGGTAGGAGGGATGGAAGGAGGGATGGAAGGAGGGATGGTAAGAGGGATGGTAGGAGGGATGGTAGGAGGGATGGTAGGAGGGATGGTAGGAGGGATGGTAGGAGGGATGGTAGGAGGGATGGTAGGATGGATGGTAGGAGGGATGGAAGGAGGGATGGTAGGCGGGATGGTAGGAGGGATGGTAGGATGGATGGTAGGAGGGATGGTAGGAGGGATGGAAGGAGGGATGGTAGGAGGGATGGTAGGAGGGATGGTAGGAGGGATGGCAGGAAGGATGGTAGGAGGGATGGTAGGAGGGATGGTAGGAGGGATGGTAGGAGGGATGGTAGGAGGGATGGTAGGAGGGATGGTAGGAGGGATGGTAGGAGGGATGGTAGGATGGATGGTAGGAGGGATGGTAGGAGGGATGGTAGGAGGGATGGTAGGAGGGATGGTAGGAGGGATGGTAGGAGGGATGGCAGGAGGGATGGTAGGAGGGATGGTAGGAGGGATGGTAGGAGGGATGGTAGGAGGGATGGTAGGAGGGATGGTAGGAGGGATGGTAGGAGGGATGGTAGGAGGGATGGCAGGAGGGATGGTAGGAGGGATGGCAGGAGGGATGGTAGGAGGGATGGTAGGAGGGATGGAAGGAGGGATGGCAGGAGGGATGGTAGGATGGATGGTAGTAGGGATGGTAGGAGGGATGGTAGTAGGGATGGTAGGAGGGATGGCAGGAGGGATGGTAGGAGGGATGGCAGGAGGGATGGTAGGAGGGATGGCAGGAGGGATGGTAGGATGGATGGTAGTAGGGATGGTAGGATGGATGGTAGTAGGGATGGTAGGAGGGATGGTAGGAGGGATGGCAGGAGGGATGGTAGGATGGATGGTAGTAGGGATGGTAGGAGGGATGGTAGTAGGGATGGTAGGAGGGATGGCAGGAGGGATGGTAGGAGGGATGGCAGGAGGGATGGTAGGAGGGATGGCAGGAGGGATGGTAGGATGGATGGTAGTAGGGATGGTAGGATGGATGGTAGTAGGGATGGTAGGAGGGATGGCAGGAGGGATGGTAGGATGGATGGTAGTAGGGATGGTAGGATGGATGGTAGTAGGGATGGTAGTAGGGATGGCAGGAGGGATGGTAGGATGGATGGTAGTAGGGATGGTAGGAGGGATGGTAGGAGGGATGGTAGGAGGGATGGCAGGAGGGATGGTAGGAGGGATGGCAGGAGGGATGGCAGGAGGGATGGTAGGATGGATGGTAGTAGGGATGGTAGGAGGGATGGTAGGAGGGATGGCAGGAGGGATGGTAGGAGGGATGGTAGATGGGATGGTAGGAGGGATGGTAGGAGGGATGGTAGGAGGGATGGTAGATGGGATGGTAGGAGGGATGGTAGGAGGGATGGTAGGAGGGATGGTAGGAGGGATGGTAGGAGGGATGGAAGGAGGGATGGTAGGAAGGATGGTAGGAGGGATGGTAGGAGGGATGGTAGGAGGGATGGTAGGAGGGATGGTAGGATGGGATGGTAGGAGGGATGGTAGGAGGGATGGTAGGAGGGATGGTAGGAGGGATGGTAGGAGGGATGGTAGGATGGATGGTAGGAGGGATGGTAGGAGGGATGGTAGGAGGGATGGAAGGAGGGATGGTAGGAGGGATGGTAGGAGGGATGGTAGGAGGGATGGTAGGAGGGATGGTAGGAGGGATGGTAGGAGGGATGGTAGGAGGGATGGTAGGATGGATGGTAGGAGGGATGGAAGGAGGGATGGTTGGAGGGATGGTAGGAGGGATGGTAGGAGGGATGGTAGGAGGGATGGTAGGAGGGATGGAAGGAGGGATGGTAGGAGGGATGGTAGGAGGGATGGTAGGAGGGATGGCAGGATGGATGGTAGGAGGGATGGCAGGAGGGATGGTAGGAGGGATGGTAGGAGGGATGGTAGGAGGGATGGTAGGAGGGATGGCAGGAGGGATGGTAGGAGGGATGGTAGGAGGGATGGTAGGAGGGATGGTAGGAGGGATGGTAGGAGGGATGGTAGGATGGATGGTAGGAGGGATGGAAGGAGGGATGGTAGGCGGGATGGTAGGAGGGATGGTAGGATGGATGGTAGGAGGGATGGTAGGAGGGATGGAAGGAGGGATGGTAGGAGGGATGGTAGGAGGGATGGTAGGAGGGATGGCAGGAGGGATGGTAGGAGGGATGGCAGGAGGGATGGTAGGAGGGATGGTAGGAGGGATGGTAGGAGGGATGGTAGGAGGGATGGCAGGAGGGATGGTAGGAGGGATGGCAGGAGGGATGGTAGGAGGGATGGCAGGAGGGATGGTAGGATGGATGGTAGTAGGGATGGTAGGAGGGATGGTAGGAGGGATGGCAGGAGGGATGGTAGGATGGATGGTAGTAGGGTTGGTAGGAGGGATGGTAGTAGGGATGGTAGGAGGGATGGCAGGAGGGATGGTAGGAGGGATGGCAGGAGGGATGGTAGGAGGGATGGCAGGAGGGATGGTAGGAGGGATGGCAGGAGGGATGGTAGGATGGATGGTAGTAGGGATGGTAGGATGGATGGTAGTAGGGATGGTAGGAGGGATGGTAGGAGGGATGGCAGGAGGGATGGTAGGATGGATGGTAGTAGGGATGGTAGGAGGGATGGTAGTAGGGATGGTAGGAGGGATGGCAGGAGGGATGGTAGGAGGGATGGCAGGAGGGATGGTAGGAGGGATGGCAGGAGGGATGGTAGGATGGATGGTAGTAGGGATGGTAGGATGGATGGTAGTAGGGATGGTAGGAGGGATGGTAGGAGGGATGGTAGGATGGATGGTAGTAGGAATGGTAGGATGGATGGTAGTAGGGATGGTAGGAGGGATGGCAGGAGGGATGGTAGGATGGATGGTAGTAGGAATGGTAGGAGGGATGGTAGGAGGGATGGTAGGAGGGATGGCAGGAGGGATGGTAGGAGGGATGGCAGGAGGGATGGAAGGAGGGATGGTAGGATGGATTGTAGGAGGGATGGTAGGAGGGATGGTAGGAGGGATGGCAGGAGGGATGGTAGGAGGGATGGTAGATGGGATGGTAGGAGGGATGGTAGGAGGGATGGTAGGAGGGATGGTAGATGGGATGGTAGGAGGGATGGTAGGAGGGATGGTAAGAGGGATGGTAGGAGGGATGGTAGGAGGGATGGAAGGAGGGATGGTAGGAAGGATGGTAGGAGGGATGGTAGGAGGGATGGTAGGAGGGATGGTAGGAGGGATGGTAGGATGGATGGAAGGAGGGATGGTAGGAGGGATGGTAGGAGGGATGGTAGGAGGGATGGTAGGAGGGATGGTAGGATGGATGGTAGGAGGGATGGTAGGAGGGATGGAAGGAGGGATGGAAGGAGGGATGGTAAGAGGGATGGTAGGAGGGATGGTAGGAGGGATGGTAGGAGGGATGGTAGGAGGGATGGTAGGAGGGATGGTAGGAGGGATGGTAGGATGGATGGTAGGAGGGATGGAAGGAGGGATGGTAGGCGGGATGGTAGGAGGGATGGTAGGATGGATGGTAGGAGGGATGGTAGGAGGGATGGAAGGAGGGATGGTAGGAGGGATGGTAGGAGGGATGGTAGGAGGGATGGCAGGATGGATGGTAGGAGGGATGGTAGGAGGGATGGTAGGAGGGATGGTAGGAGGGATGGTAGGAGGGATGGTAGGAGGGATGGTAGGAGGGATGGTAGGAGGGATGGTAGGATGGATGATAGGAAGGATGGTAGGAGGGATGGTAGGAGGGATGGTAGGAGGGATGGTAGGAGGGATGGCAGGAGGGATGGTAGGAGGGATGGTAGGAGGGATGGTAGGAGGGATGGTAGGAGGGATGGTAGGAGGGATGGTAGGAGGGATGGCAGGAGGGATGGTAGGAGGGATGGAAGGAGGGATGGTAGGAGGGATGGTAGGAGGGATGGTAGGAGGGATGGCAGGATGGATGGTAGGAGGGATGGTAGGAGGGATGGTAGGAGGGATGGTAGGAGGGATGGTAGGAGGGATGGCAGGAGGGATGGTAGGAGGGATGGTAGGAGGGATGGTAGGAGGGATGGTAGGAGGGATGGCAGGAGGGATGGTAGGAGGGATGGCAGGAGGGATGGTAGGAGGGATGGCAGGAGGGATGGTAGGATGGATGGTAGTAGGGATGGTAGGAGGGATGGTAGGAGGGATGGCAGGAGGGATGGTAGGATGGATGGTAGTAGGGATGGTAGGAGGGATGGTAGTAGGGATGGTAGGAGGGATGGCACTAGGGATGGTAGGAGGGATGGCAGGAGGGATGGTAGGAGGGATGGCAGGAGGGATGGTAGGATGGATGGTAGTAGGGATGGTAGGATGGATGGTAGTAGGGATGGTAGGAGGGATGGTAGGAGGGATGGCAGGAGGGATGGTAGGATGGATGGTAGTAGGGATGGTAGGAGGGATGGTAGTAGGGATGGTAGGAGGGATGGCAGGAGGGATGGTAGATGGGATGGTAGGAGGGATGGTAGGAGGGATGGTAGGAGGGATGGCAGGAGGGATGGTAGGAGGGATGGTAGATGGGATGGTAGGAGGGATGGTAGGAGGGATGGCAGGAGGGATGGTAGGAGGGATGGCAGGAGGGATGGTAGGAGGGATGGTAGATGGGATGGTAGGAGGGATGGTAGGAGGGATGGCAGGAGGGATGGTAGGAGGGATGGCAGGAGGGATGGTAGGAGGGATGGCAGGAGGGATGGTAGGAGGGATGGCAGGAGGGATGGTAGATGGGATGGTAGGAGGGATGGTAGGAGGGATGGCAGGAGGGATGGTAGGAGGGATGGTAGGAGGGATGGTAGGAGGGATGGCAGGAGGGATGGTAGATGGGATGGTAGGAAGGATGGTAGGAGGGATGGTAGGAGGGATGGCAGGAGGGATGGTAGGAGGGATGGTAGATGGGATGGTAGGAGGGATGGTAGGAGGGATGGAAGGAGGGATGGAAGGAGGGATGGGAGGAGGGATGATAGGAGGGATGGTAGTTGGGATGGTAGGAGGGATGGTAGGAGGGATGGCAGGAGGGATGGTAGGAGGGATGGTAGGAGGGATGGTAGGAGGGATGGCAGGAGGGATGGTAGGAGGGATGGCAGGAGGGATGGTAGATGGGATGGCAGGAGGGATGGTAGGAGGGATGGTAGGAGGGATGGTAGGAGGGATGGTAGGAGGGATGGTAGGAGGGATGGTAGGAGGGATGGTAGGAGGGATGGTAGGAGGGATGGTAGGAGGGATGGTAGGAGGGATGGTAGGAGGGATGGTAGGAGGGATGGTAGGAGGGATGGTAGGAGGGATGGTAGAGGGATGGTAGGAGGGATGGTAGGAGGGATGGCAGGAGGGATGATAGGAGGAATGGCAGGAGGGATGGTAGGAGGGATGGTAGGAGGGATGGTAGGAGGGATGGTAGGAGGGATGGTAGGAGGGATGGTAGGAGGGATGGTAGGAGGGATGGTAGGAGGGATGGTAGGAGGGATGGTAGGAGGGATGGTAGGAGGGATGGTAGGAGGGATGGTAGGAGGGATGGTAGGAGGGATGGTAGGAGGGATGGTAGGAGGGATGGTAGGACGGAGGGTAGGAGGGATGGTAGTAGGGATGGTAGGACGGATGGTAGGAGGGATGGTAGGAGGGATGGTAGGAGGGATGGTAGGAGGGATGGTAGGAGGGATGGTAGGAGGGATGGTAGGAGGGATGGTAGGAGGGATGGTAGGATGGATGGTAGGAGGGATGGCAGGAGGGATGGTAGGAGGGATGGTAGATGGGATGGTAGGAGGGATGGTAGGAGGGATGGCAGGAGGGATGGTAGGAGGGATGGCAGGAGGGATGGTAGGAGGGATGGCAGGAGGGATGGTAGGAGGGATGGCAGGAGGGATGGTAGGAGGGATGGCAGGAGGGATGGTAGGAGGGATGGCAGGAGGGATGGTAGGAGGGATGGTAGGAGGGATGGTAGGAGGGATGGTAGGAGGGATGGTAGGAGGGATGGTAGGAGGGATGGTAGGAGGGATGGTAGGAGGGATGGTAGGAGGGATGGTAGGAGGGATGGTAGGAGGGATGGTAGGAGGGATGGTAGATGGGATGGTAGGAGGGATGGTAGGAGGGATGGTAGGAGGGATGGTAGGAGGGATGGTAGGAGGGATGGTAGGAGGGATGGTAGGAGGGATGGTAGATGGGATGGTAGGAGGGATGGTAGGAGGGATGGTAGGAGGGATGGTAGGAGGGATGGTAGGAGGGATGGTAGGAGGGATGGTAGGAGGGATGGTAGGAGGGATGGTAGGAGGGATGGTAGGAGGGATGGTAGGAGGGATGGTAGGAGGGATGGTAGGAGGGATGGCAGGAGGGATGGTAGGAGGGATGGTAGGAGGGATGGTAGGAGGGATGGTAGGAGGGATGGTAGGAGGGATGGCAGGAGGGATGGTAGGAGGGATGGTAGGAGGGATGGTAGATGGGATGGTAGGAGGGATGGTAGGAGGGATGGTAGGAGGGATGGTAGGAGGGATGTTAGGTAGGTTTGTAGGTGGGATGGTAGGAGGGATGGTAGGAGGGATGGTAGGAGGGATGGTAGGAGGGATGGTAGGAGGGATGGTAGGAGGGATGGTAGGAGGGATGGTAGGAGGGATGGTAGGAGGGATGGTAGAGGGATGGTAGGAGGGATGGTAGGAGGGATGGTAGGAGGGATGGTAGGAGGGATGGTAGGAGGGATGGTAGGAGGGATGGTAGGAGGGATGGTAGGGGATGGTAGGAGGGATGGTAGGAGGGATGGTAGGAGGGATGGTAGATGGGATGGTAGGAGGGATGGTAGGAGGGATGGTAGGAGGGATGGTAGGAGGGATGGTAGGAGGGATGGCAGGAGGGATGGTAGGAGGGATGGTAGGAGGGATGGTAGATGGGATGGTAGGAGGGATGGTAGGAGGGATGGCAGGAGGGATGGTAGGAGGGATGGCAGGAGGGATGGTAGGAGGGATGGTAGGAGGGATGGTAGGAGGGATGGTAGGAGGGATGGTAGGAGGGATGGTAGGAGGGATGGTAGGAGGGATGGTAGGAGGGATGGTAGGAGGGATGGTAGGAGGGATGGTAGGAGGGATGGTAGGAGGGATGGTAGGAGGGATGGTAGGAGGGATGGTAGGAGGGATGGTAGGAGGGATGGTAGGAGGGATGGTAGGAGGGATGGTAGGAGGGATGGTAGGAGGGATGGTAGGAGGGATGGTAGGAGGGATGGTAGATGGGATGGTAGGAGGGATGGCAGGAGGGATGGTAGGAAGGATGGCAGGAGGGATGGTAGGAAGGATGGCAGGAGGGATGGTAGGAGGGATGGTAGGAGGGATGGTAGGAGGGATGGTAGGAGGGATGGTAGGAGGGATGGTAGGAGGGATGGTAGGAGGGATGGTAGGAGGGATGGTAGGAGGATGGTAGGAGGGATGGTAGGAGGGATGGTAGGAGGGATGGTAGGAGGGATGGTAGAGGGATGGTAGGAGGGATGGTAGGAGGGATGGTAGGAGGGATGGTAGGAGGGATGGTAGGAGGGATGGTAGGAGGGATGGTAGGAGGGATGGTAGGAGGGATGGTAGGAGGGATGGTAGGAGGGATGGTAGGAGGGATGGTAGGAGGGATGGTAGGAGGGATGGTAGGAGGGATGGTAGGAGGGATGGTAGGAGGGATGGTAGGAGGGATGGTAGGAGGGATGGTAGGAGGGATGGTAGGAGGGATGGTAGGAGGGATGGTAGGAGGGATGGTAGGAGGGATGGTAGGAGGGATGGTAGGAGGGATGGTAGGAGGGATGGTAGGAGGGATGGTAGGAGGGATGGTAGGAGGGATGGTAGGAGGGATGGTAGGAGGGATGGTAGGATGGATGGTAGGAGGGATGGTAGGAGGGATGGTAGGAGGGATGGTAGGAGGGATGGTAGGAGGGATGGTAGGAGGGATGGTAGGAGGGATGGTAGGAGGGATGGAAGGAGGGATGGTAGGAGGGATGGTAGGAGGGATGGTAGGAGGGATGGTAGGAGGGATGGTAGGAGGGATGGTAGGAGGGATGGTAGGAGGGATGGTAGGAGGGATGGTAGGAGGGATGGTAGGAGGGATGGTAGGAGGGATGGTAGGAGGGATGGTAGGAGGGATGGTAGGAGGGATGGTAGGAGGGATGGTAGGAGGGATGGTAGGAGGGATGGTAGGAGGGATGGTAGGAGGGATGGTAGGAGGGATGGTAGGAGGGATGGCAGGATGGATGGTAGGAGGGATGGTAGGAGGGATGGTAGGAGGGATGGTAGGAGGGATGGTAGGAGGGATGGTAGGAGGGATGGTAGGAGGGATGGTAGGAGGGATGGTAGGATGGATGGTAGGAGGGATGGTAGGAGGGATGGTAGGAGGGATGGTAGGAGGGATGGTAGGAGGGATGGTAGGAGGGATGGTAGGAGGGATGGTAGGAGGGATGGTAGGAGGGATGGTAGGAGGGATGGTAGGAGGGATGGTAGGAGGGATGGTAGGAGGGATGGTAGGAAGGATGGTAGGAAGGATGGCAGGAGGGATGGTAGGAGGGATGGTAGGAGGGATGGTAGGAGGGATGGTAGGAGGGATGGTAGGAGGGATGGCAGGAGGGATGGTAGGATGGATGGTAGTAGGGATGGTAGGAGGGATGGTAGTAGGGATGGTAGGAGGGATGGCAGGAGGGATGGTAGGAGGGATGGCAGGAGGGATGGTAGGAGGGATGGCAGGAGGGATGGTAGGATGGATGGTAGTAGGGATGGTAGGATGGATGGTAGTAGGGATGGTAGGAGGGATGGTAGGAGGGATGGCAGGAGGGATGGTAGGATGGATGGTAGTAGGGATGGTAGGAGGGATGGTAGGAGGGATGGTAGGAGGGATGGCAGGAGGGATGGTAGGAGGGATGGCAGGAGGGATGGTAGGAGGGATGGCAGGAGGGATGGTAGGAGGGATGGTAGTAGGGATGGTAGGATGGATGGTAGTAGGGATGGTAGGAGGGATGGCAGGAGGGATGGTAGGATGGATGGTAGTAGGGATGGTAGGATGGATGGTAGTAGGGATGGTAGTAGGGATGGCAGGAGGGATGGTAGGATGGATGGTAGTAGGGATGGTAGGAGGGATGGTAGGAGGGATGGTAGGAGGGATGGCAGGAGGGATGGTAGGAAGGATGGCAGGAGGGATGGTAGGAGGGATGGTAGGATGGATGGTAGGAGGGATGGTAGGAGGGATGGTAGGAGGGATGGCAGGAGGGATGGTAGGAGGGATGGTAGATGGGATGGTAGGAGGGATGGTAGGAGGGATGGTAGGAGGGATGGTAGGAGGGATGGTAGGAGGGATGGTAGGAGGGATGGTAGGAGGGATGGTAGGAAGGATGGTAGGAGGGATGGAAGGAGGGATGGAAGGAAGGATGGTAGGAGGGATGGTAGGAGGGATGGTAGGAGGGATGGTAGGAGGGATGGTAGGATGCATGGATGGTAGGAGGGATGGTAGGATGGATGGTAGGAGGGATGGTAGGAGGGATGGTAGGATGGATGGTAGGAGGGATGGTAGGAGGGATGGAAGGAGGGATGGAAGGAGGGATGGTAAGAGGGATGGTAGGAGGGATGGTAGGAGGGATGGTAGGAGGGATGGTAGGAGGGATGGTAGGAGGGATGGTAGGAGGGATGGTAGGATGGATGGTAGGAGGGATGGAAGGAGGGATGGTAGGCGGGATGGTAGGAGGGATGGTAGGATGGATGGTAGGAGGGATGGTAGGAGGGATGGAAGGAGGGATGGTAGGAGGGATGGTAGGAGGGATGGTAGGAGGGATGACAGGAAGGATGGTAGGAGGGATGGTAGGAGGGATGGTAGGAGGGATGGTAGGAGGGATGGTAGGAGGGATGGTAGGAGGGATGGCAGGAGGGATGGTAGGAGGGATGGTAGGAGGGATGGTAGGAGGGATGGTAGGAGGGATGGTAGGAGGGATGGTAGGAGGGATGGTAGGAGGGATGGAAGGAGAGATAGTAGGAGGGATAGTAGGAGGGATGGTAGGAAGGATGGCAGGAGGGATGGTAGGAGGGATGGTAGGAGGGATGGTAGGAGGGATGGTAGGAGGGATGGTAGGAGGGATGGCAGGAGGGATGGTAGGAGGGATGGTAGGAGGGATGGTAGGAGGGATGGTAGGAGGGATGGTAGGAGGGATGGTAGGAGGGATGGCAGGAGGGATGGTAGGAGGGATGGCAGGAGGGATGGTAGGAGGGATGGCAGGAGGGATGGTAGGATGGATGGTAGGAGGGATGGTAGGAGGGATGGTAGGAGGGATGGCAGGAGGGATGGTAGGAGGGATGGTAGTAGGGATGGTAGGAGGGATGGTAGTAGGGATGGTAGGAGGGATGGCAGGAGGGATGGTAGGAGGGATGGCAGGAGGGATGGTAGGAGGGATGGCAGGAGGGATGGTAGGAGGGATGGCAGGAGGGATGGTAGGATGGATGGTAGTAGGGATGGTAGGATGGATGGTAGTAGGGATGGTAGGAGGGATGGTAGGAGGGATGGCAGGAGGGATGGTAGGATGGATGGTAGTAGGGATGGTAGGAGGGATGGTAGTAGGGATGGTAGGAGGGATGGCAGGAGGGATGGTAGGAGGGATGGCAGGAGGGATGGTAGGAGGGATGGCAGGAGGGATGGTAGGATGGATGGTAGTAGGGATGGTAGGATGGATGGTAGTAGGGATGGTAGGAGGGATGGCAGGAGGGATGGTAGGATGGATGGTAGTAGGAATGGTAGGATGGATGGTAGTAGGGATGGTAGGAGGGATGGCAGGAGGGATGGTAGGATGGATGGTAGTAGGGATGGTAGGAGGGATGGTAGGAGGGATGGTAGGAGGGATGGCAGGAGGGATGGTAGGAGGGATGGCAGGAGGGATGGCAGGAGGGATGGTAGGATGGATGGTAGTAGGGATGGTAGGAGGGATGGTAGGAGGGATGGCAGGAGGGAGGGTAGGAGGGATGGTAGGATGGGATGGTAGGAGGGATGGTAGGAGGGATGGTAGGAGGGATGGTAGGAGGGATGGTAGGAGGGATGGTAGGAGGGATGGTAGGAGGGATGGTAGGAGGGATGGTAGGAGGGATGGAAGGAGGGATGGTAGGAGGGATGGTAGGAGGGATGGTAGGAGGGATGGTAGGAGGGATGGTAGGAGGGATGGTAGGAGGGATGGTAGGAGGGATGGTAGGAGGGATGGTAGGAGGGATGGTAGGAGGGATGGTAGGAGGGATGGTAGGAGGGATGGTAGGAGGGATGGAAGGAGGGATGGTAGGAGGGATGGTAGGAGGGATGGTAGGAGGGATGGTAGGAGGGATGGTAGGAGGGATGGTAGGAGGGATGGTAGGAGGGATGGTAGGAGGGATGGTAGGAGGGATGGAAGGAGGGATGGTAGGAGGGATGGTAGGAGGGATGGTAGGAGGGATGGTAGGAGGGATGGTAGGAGGGATGGAAGGAGGGATGGTAGGAGGGATGGTAGGAGGGATGGTAGGAGGGATGGTAGGAGGGATGGTAGGAGGGATGGTAGGAGGGATGGTAGGAGGGATGGTAGGAGGGATGGTAGGAGGGATGGTAGGAGGGATGGTAGGAGGGATGGTAGGAGGGATGGTAGGATAGGAAGGATGGTAGGAGGGATGGTAGGAGGGATGGTAGGAGGGATGGTAGGAGGGATGGTAGGAGGGATGGTAGGAGGGATGGTAGGAGGGATGGTAGGAGGGATGGTAGGAGGGATGGTAGGAGGGATGGTAGGAGGGATGGTAGGAGGGATGGTAGGAGGGATGGTAGGAGGGATGGTAGGAGGGATGGTAGGAGGGATGGTAGGAGGGATGGTAGGATGGATGGTAGGAGGGATGGTAGGAGGGATGGTAGGAGGGATGGTAGGAGGGATGGTAGGAGGGATGGCAGGAGGGATGGTAGGAGGGATGGTAGGAGGGATGGTAGGAGGGATGGTAGGAGGGATGGCAGGAGGGATGGTAGGAGGGATGGCAGGAGGGATGGTAGGAGGGATGGCAGGAGGGATGGTAGGATGGATGGTAGTAGGGATGGTAGGAGGGATGGTAGGAGGGATGGCAGGAGGGATGGTAGGATGGATGGTAGTAGGGATGGTAGGAGGGATGGTAGTAGGGATGGTAGGAGGGATGGCACTAGGGATGGTAGGAGGGATGGCAGGAGGGATGGTAGGAGGGATGGCAGGAGGGATGGTAGGATGGATGGTAGTAGGGATGGTAGGATGGATGGTAGTAGGGATGGTAGGAGGGATGGTAGGAGGGATGGCAGGAGGGATGGTAGGATGGATGGTAGTAGGGATGGTAGGAGGGATGGTAGTAGGGATGGTAGGAGGGATGGCAGGAGGGATGGTAGGAGGGATGGCAGGAGGGATGGTAGGAGGGATGGCAGGAGGGATGGTAGGATGGATGGTAGTAGGGATGGTAGGATGGATGGTAGTAGGGATGGTAGGAGGGATGGCAGGAGGGATATTAGGATGGATGGTAGTAGGGATGGTAGGATGGATGGTAGTAGGGATGGTAGGAGGGATGGCAGGAGGGATGGTAGGATGGATGGTAGTAGGGATGGTAGGAGGGATGGCAGGATGGATGGTAGGAGGGATGGTAGGAGGGATGGTAGGAGGGATGGTAGGAGGGATGGTAGGAGGGATGGTAGGAGGGATGGTAGGATGGATGGTAGGAGGGATGGTAGGAGGGATGGTAGGAGGGATGGTAGGAGGGATGGTAGGAGGGATGGTAGGAGGGATGGCAGGAGGGATGGTAGGAGGGATGGTAGGAGGGATGGTAGGAGGGATGGTAGGAGGGATGGTAGGAGGGATGGTAGGAGGGATGGTAGGAGGGATGGTAGGAGGGATGGCAGGAGGGATGGTAGGAGGGATGGCAGGAGGGATGGTAGGAGGGATGGTAGGAGGGATGGTAGGAGGGATGGCAGGAGGGATGGTAGGATGGATGGTAGTAGGGATGGTAGGAGGGATGGTAGGAGGGATGGTAGGAGGGATGGCAGGAGGGATGGTAGGAGGGATGGTAGGAGGGATGGTAGGAGGGATGGTAGGAGGGATGGCAGGAGGGATGGTAGTAGGGATGGTAGGAGGGATGGTAGGAGGGATGGTAGGAGGGATGGTAGGATGGATGGTAGTAGGGATGGTAGGAGGGATGGTAGGAGGGATGGTAGGATGGATGGTAGTAGGGATGGTAGGATGGATGGTAGTAGGGATGGTAGGAGGGATGGCAGGAGGGATGGTAGGATGGATGGTAGTAGGGATGGTAGGAGAGATGGTAGGAGGGATGGTAGGATGGATGGCAGGAGGGATGGTAGGAGGGATGGCAGGAGGGATGGCAGGAGGGATGGTAGGATGGATGGTAGTAGGGATGGTAGGAGGGATGGTAGGAGGGATGGCAGGAGGGATGGTAGGAGGGATGGCAGGAGGGATGGTAGGAGGGATGGCAGGAGGGATGGCAGGAGGGATGGTAGGAGGGATGGCAGGAGGGATGGCAGGAGGGATGGTAGGAGGGATGGCAGGAGGGATGGCAGGAGGGATGGCAGGAGGGATGGCAGGAGGGATGGTAGGAGGGATGGCAGGATGGATGGCAGGAGGGATGGTAGGAGGGATGGCAGGAGGGATGGCAGGAGGGATGGCAGGAGGGATGGCAGGAGGGATGGCAGGAGGGATGGCAGGAGGGATGGCAGGATTCAGGATCCACAAACATCGAAAAATACTGAATTTTAATCCAGATCTCCACTAGGTATGAAGACGGAGGATCGAGTCTACACTACTTATTACACTGAGTGGAACATACGGATTTAGCGCTTCACAGGAATAATAATAATAATATTTAAACTATAATAGTATTATCATTTAAATTAATAATAATAATAATAATAATAATAATAATAATAATAATAATAATAATTATTATTATTATTATTATTATTATTATTATTATTATTATTATTATTATTATTATTATTATACAAGTTATCTTGAATTATTGCAGAGTTCAAAATGATCCAGTATGAGGTTGTAAGAGTGTGAGAACTAGTGAGTGATGGATGATGGTCTTAGACCAGAACTAGTGAGTAATGGATGATGGTCTTAGACCAGAACTAGTGAGTAATGGATGATGAGAGTGTGAGAACTAGTGAGTGATGGATGATGGTCTTAGACCAGAACGAGTGAGTGATGGATGATGGTCTTAGACCAGAACTAGTGAGTGATGGATGATGGTCTTAGACCAGAACTAGTGAGTGATGGATGATGGTCTTAGACCAGAACTAGTGAGTGATGGATGATGGTCTTAGACCAGAACTAGTGAGTGATGGATGATGGTCTTAGACCAGAACTAGTGAGTGATGGATGATGGTCTTAGACCAGAACTAGTGAGTGATGGATGATGGTCTTAGACCAGAACTAGTGAGTGATGGATGATGGTCTTAGACCAGAACCTCACTCAATACTAAGTAGCATAATTAGTGAGTGACCTCCTAGAGGACTTCAGTGACTCGCGCTAATTACCAAGATAATTAACTAACCTTCATTCATTATTCTCAACCAATTATTATTATTATTATTATATGATACTGTTATGTATATACACTGATTATTATTATTATTATTATTATAATCAAGGGGGAAGCGCTAAACCCGGAGGATTATACAGCGCCTGGGGGAGGGGATGTGGAAGGCATTCAGGCTTAATTCGGGGAACTAGAGCACAGATCCAATTCCCTAGATCAAGAGCCCCTCACCAACATCAAGGAACCTTCCTTGAGGGGTATATACACTGAGAGGTGTGTATCTCTCAGTATATATATATATATATATATATATATATATATATATATATATATATATATATATATATATATATATACACCGGGAGATACACATCTCAGTGTGTGCACACTAGATGATGTGACACACCACAGTGTTCATAACAGTGCCTGACACTGGTTGGCATTAGAATTACTTTCTACTGCACATATGCTGACAGCATCATCTGCTTGCACCTGAACGGCCCGGCTACCTTAACCCACCAATCAGAACCTCCCCTTAACTAATAAAAACCTAATGTGATTGGCGGACATCACTCACTGGGTCAGCGTCACGCTCGCTACGGAAGCTCATTACTTGAGGGAGGGGGGGGGGAAGGGACGTCGCTGCATCGGCCAATCGGATCTCTCCGCTTGCGTCATGTGTGGAAAGTAACGTTCTGATTGGCCGGCGGTCATTCAGAGGCGATGATTGACCGGTCTCTTGAAGCTTTATTTTGACAGATAGGATATTGATGTTTGTTGTGTCAGCACAGCTGTACAATACTCTCATTGTTGTTGTGTCAGCACAACTGTCAGACACTTCCAGGCGCTGTTAGACACTGTCAGACACTGCTAGACGACGCTCTCAGACACTTCCAGGCGCTGTTAGACACTGTCAGACACTGCTAGACGACGCTCTCAGACACTTCCAGGCGCTGTTAGACACTGTCAGACACTGCTAGACGACGCTCTCAGACACTTCCAGGCGCTGTTAGACACTGTCAGACACTGCTAGACGACGCTCTCAGACACTTCCAGGCGCTGCTAAACACTGTCAGATACTGTCAGACAGTACTGTGTGTTTGTGTTTGTGTGTGTGTTTATACTCACCTATCTGTGGTTGCAGGGGTCGAGACTCAGCTCCTGGCCCTGCCTCTTCACTGAGTGTGTGTGTGTGTGTGTGTGCTCACTTAGTTGTACTCACCTAGTTGAGGTCGCAGGGGTCGAGTCCGAGCTCCTGGTCCCACCTCTTCACTGGTCGCTACTAGGTCACTCTCCCTGAACCGTGAGCTTTATCATACCTCTGCTTAAAGCTATGCATGGATCCTGCCTCCACTACATCGCTTCCCAAACTATTCCACTTACTGACTACTCTGTGGCTGAAGAAATACTTCCTAACATCCCTGTGATTCATCTGTGTCTTCAGCTTCCAACTGTGTCCCCTTGTTACTGTGTCCAATCTCTGGAACATCCTGTCTTTGTCCACCTTGTCAATTCCTCTCAGTATTTTGTATGTCGTTATCATGTCCCCCCTATCTCTCCTCTCTGTGTGTGTTCTTAACTTTATTAGTAAAATATAACAGAAAATATAACAGAAAATATAACAGAAAATAAATCCTACACCGCTTGAAACTGATCTTTAGACCCCCAGAGGAGACACAATCACGCCATAGAATGTATCTATAATGCCATAACAGAAAGCAGACGTCAGGTAACAGAAGGTAGACAACGTCAGCTGAGAGGATAGACAGTGTCAGCTAACAGAAGGTGAAAGATGAATCCAAGTCATGAGGTTCAACCCCCACAAACTCATCTAGGTAATTACATCCTCAACAGTATATTTAATATTGTTTTCATTAAGTTGAATAACGGTCTGTTTATCCTCCGTTGTAATTTAGCTCACTGTTAATATTACTACCTGTGTAAGTGCGTTGATATGTATGTATACACAGCCTGTATGTGTCTACATGGAGGGCATTCCGGGGATAAACGCCCCCGCGACCCGATCCACGACCAGGCCTCCCGGTGGATCAGGGCCTGATCAACGAGGCTGTAACTGCTGACCGCACGTATTAAAGGATCAACCCTGCTGATCCGGCACTGACATGAGGTATATGTCCTGTTCCCTTTTGAAGACAACCAGAGGTCTATTGGTAATGCCCCTTATGCATGGTGGGAGGCTGTTGAATAGTCTTGGGCCCGGGACACTTATTGTGTTTTCTCTTAATGTACGAGTGACGCCCCTACTGTTCACTGGGGGTATATTGCATCGCCTGCCAAGTCTTTTGCTTTCGTAGGGAGTAATTTATGAGTGCAGATTAGGACCAGTCCCTCCAGAACCTTCCAGGTGTAGATTATGATATATCTCTCTCGCTTCCAAGCGTTCCCAGTAGTTAAGGTGTTTGATGGAACTTATAGATCTGCTGTTTCACCTGCCTTGTATGGGGATGTTAATGTACAGCAGTATTCCAGCCTAGAGAAAACAAGTGATTTAAAAAGGATCATCATTGGCTTAGCGTCTCTTGTCTTGAATGTTCTCATTATCCATCCTATCAGTTTCCTAGCAGATGTGATAGTGGAATTGTTGTGGTCCTTGAATGTGAGGTCATAACATACCCAGTTCCTTCACATTACTTTTCCGCTCTATTGTGTGATTAGAGTTTGTAGTATACTCAGTCCTAGTTATTATTTCCTCCAATTTTCCGTAACGGAGTAGTTGAATTTGTTTCCATTAAACATCGTATTGTTCTCCGTTGCCCATTGGAAAACTTGGTTTATATGTTCTTGGAGATCTGACGTGTCCTCACTGGATGACACTCTCATGCAGATCCTAGTATCGTCTGCAAAGGATGATACAGTGATATGGTTCACATATCTATGTCTGATATGAGAATGAGGAACAAGATAGGTGCCAGTACTGTGCCTTGTGGGACAGAGTTCTTCACTCTGCAGCATCTGATTTAACTCTGTTTACCACTACTCTTTATGTGCGATTGGTTAGAAAGTTGAAGAACTGTCTGCTTACCTTGTCAGTTATCCATTTAGCACGCATTTTGTGTGTTATTACACCATGATCGCACTTGTCAAAGGCTTTTGTAAAATCTGTATATAATACATGTGCATTTTGTTTGTTTTCCAGTGTTTCTAAGATCATATCATAGTGGTCTAGCAGCTGGGAGAGGCATGAGCGACTTGCTCTCATACCATGTTGCCCTGGGTTGTGCAATTTTTGGCAGTCCAGTTTGTTTGCTATCCTGCTTCTTGGAACTCTTTCAAAGATTTTTATGACATGGGACGTTAAAGCTATTGGTCTATAGTTCTTAGCTACTGCTTTGCTGCCACCTTTATGGACTGGGGCTATATCCGTTGTTTTTAGTGACTGGAATCTCGCCTGTGTCTAAGCTCCTTCTCCACAGCAACCTTAGGGCCCGTGAGAGAGGTTTCTTGCAGTTCTTAATGAACAGAAAGTTCCACGAGTCTGGGCCTGGGGCTGAGTACATGGGCATGTGGTCGATGGCTTTCTCAAAGTCTAAGTGGAGTTAGGGTTATGTCAGAAATTTGGCATACATTGGCAGGATTTTGAGGCTCATTCATGAACAAATTGTTTGGATTGACTATCTTAAGACTGGTTAGTGGCTCGCTGAACACTGAGTCATATTGAGATTTTGTTGTCATCTGTGTAGGATCCGTCTTGTCTGAGCAGCGGCCCTATACTAGATGTGGTTTTCTGTGTAGGATCCGTCTTGTCTGAGCAGCGGCCCTATACTAGATGTGGTTTTCTGTGTAGGATCCGTCTTGTCTGAGCAGCGGCCCTATACTAGATGTGGTTTTCTGTGTAGGATCCGTCTTGTCTGAGCAGCGGCCCTATACTAGATAAGATAAGATAAGATTTCGTTCGGATTTTTAACCCCGGAGGGTTAGCCACCCAGGATAACCCAAGAAAGTCAGTGCGTCATCGAGGACTGTCTAACTTATTTCCATTGGGGTCCTTAATCTTGTCCCCCAGGATGCGACCCACACCAGTCGACTAACACCCAGGTACCTATTTGCTGCTAGGTGAACAGGACAATAGGTGTAAGGAAACGTGTCGGAATTTCCACCCGCCGGGAATCGAACCCGGGCCCTCCGTGTGTGAAGCGGGAGCTTTAGCCACCAGACCACCGGGCCACTGTGTCATCTGTGTAGGATCCGTCTTGTCTGAGCAGCGGCCCTATACTAGATGTTGTCATGTGTAGGATCCGTCTTGTCTGAGCAGCGGCCCTATACTAGATGTTGTCATGTGTAGGATCCGTCTTGTCTGAGCAGCGGCCCTATACTAGATGTGGTTTTTGCTGTGTTTTTTCCATATGAAAAGAAATATTTCGAATTTCTTTCAATTTCACTAATCGCTTTTAGCTCCTCCTGTCTCTCCTGGATCCTGTACGAGTCTTTTAACTTTAGTGTATATGTATACACAGCCTGTATGTGTATATGTATGTATACACAGCCTATATGTGTATATGTATGTATACACAGCCTATATGTGTATATGTATGTATATACAGACTGTATGTACTCACCTAGTTGAGGTTGCGGGGGTCGAGTCCGAGCTCCTGGCCCCGCCTCTTCACTGATCGCTACTAGGTCACTCTCCCTGAGCCGTGAGCTTTATCATACCTCTGCTTAAAGCTATGTATGGATCCTGCCTCCACTACATCGCTTCCCAAACTATTCCACTTACTGACTACTCTGTGGCTGAAGAAATACTTCCTAACATCCCTGTGATTCATCTGTGTCTTCAGCTTCCAACTGTGTCCCCTTGTTACTGTGTCCAATCTCTGGAACATCCTGTCTTTGTCCACCTTGTCAATTCCTCTCAGTATTTTGTATGTCGTTATCATGTCCCCCCTATCTCTCCTGTCCTCCAGTGTCGTCAGGTTGATTTCCCTTAACCTCTCCTCGTAGGACATACCTCTTAGCTCTGGGACTAGTCTTGTTGCAAACCTTTGCACTTTCTCTAGTTTCTTTACGTGCTTGGCTAGGTGTGGGTTCCAAACTGGTGCCGCATACTCCAATATGGGCCTAACGTATACGGTGTACAGGGTCCTGAACGATTCCTTATTAAGATGTCGGAATGCTGTTCTGAGGTTTGCTAGGCACCCATATGCTGCAGCAGTTATTTGGTTGATGTGCGCTTCAGGAGATGTGCCTGGTGTTATACTCACCCCAAGATCTTTTTCCTTGAGTGAGGTTTGTAGTCTCTGACCCCCTAGACTGTACTCCGTCTGCGGCCTTCTTTGCCCTTCCCCAATCTTCATGACTTTGCACTTGGTGGGATTGAACTCCAGGAGCCAATTGCTGGACCAGGTCTGCAGCCTGTCCAGATCCCTTTGTAGTTCTGCCTGGTCTTCGATCGAGTGTATTCTTCTCATCAACTTCACGTCATCTGCAAACAGGGACACCTCAGAGTCTATTCCTTCCGTCATGTCGTTCACAAATACCAGAAACAGCACTGGTCCTAGGACTGACCCCTGCGGGACCCCGCTGGTCACAGGTGCCCACTCTGACACCTCGCCACGTACCATGACTCGCTGCTGTCTTCCTGACAAGTATTCCCTGATCCATTGTAGTGCCTTCCCTGTTATCCCTGCTTGGTCCTCCAGTTTTTGCACCAATCTCTTGTGTGGAACTGTGTCAAACGCCTTCTTGCAGTCCAAGAAAATGCAATCCACCCACCCCTCTCTCTCTTGTCTTACTGCTGTCACCATGTCATAGAACTCCAGTAGGTTTGTGACACAGGATTTCCCGTCCCTGAAACCATGCTGGCTGCTGTTGATGAGATCATTCCTTTCTAGGTGTTCCACCACTCTTCTCCTGATAATCTTCTCCATGATTTTGCATACTATACATGTCAGTGACACTGGTCTGTAGTTTAATGCTTCATGTCTGTCTCCTTTTTTAAAGATTGGGACTACATTTGCTGTCTTCCATGCCTCAGGCAATCTCCCTGTTTCGATAGATGTATTGAATATTGTTGTTAGGGGTACACATAGCGCCTCTGCTCCCTCTCTCAATACCCATGAGGAGATGTTATCTGGCTCCATTGCCTTTGAGGTATCTAGCTCACTCAGAAGCCTCTTCACTTCTTCCTCGGTTGTGTGCACTGTGTCCAGCACTTGGTGGTGTGCCCCACCTCTCCGTCTTTCTGGAGTCCCTTCTGTCTCCTCTGTGAACACTTCTTTGAATCTCTTGTTGAGTTCTTCACATACTTCACGGTCATTTCCTGTTGTCTCTCCTCCTTCCTTCCTTAGCCTGATTACCTGGTCCTTGACTGTTGTTTTCCTCCTGATGTGGCTGTACAACAGTTTCGGGTCAGATTTGGCTTTCGCTGCTATGTCATTTTCATATTGTCTTTGGGCCTCCCTTCTTATCTGTGCATATTCGTTTCTGGCTCTACGACTGTTCTCCTTATTCTCCTGGGTCCTTTGCCTTCTATATTTCTTCCATTCCCTAGCACACTTGGTTTTTGCCTCCCTGCACCTTTGGGTAAACCATGGGCTCATCCTGGCTTTTTCATTACTCCTGTTACCCTTGGGTACAAACCTCTCCTCAGCCTCCTTGCATTTTGTTGCTACATATTCCATCATCTCATTAACTGGCTTCCCTGCCAGTTCTCTGTCCCACTGAACCCCGTTCAGGTAGTTCCTCATTCCTGTGTATTCCCCTTTCTTGTAGTTTGGCTTCATTCGTCCTGGCCTTCCTGCTTCTCCCTCCACTTGTAGCTCTACTGTGTATTCGAAGCTTAAAACCACATGGTCACTGGCCCCAAGGGGTCTTTCATATGTGATGTCCTCGATATCTGCACTACTGTATATTTATGCATGTGAATATATACCTGGAGGTTACCTGGAGGTTATTCCGGGGATCAACGCCCCCGCGGCCCGGTCCACGACCAGGTGGCTCAAGGCCTGATCAACCAGGCTGTTACTGCTGGCCGCACACAGTCCAACGTACAAACCACAGCCCGGCAGATCCGGCACTGACTTTAGGTATCTGTCCAGCTCGGTCTTGAAGGCAGCCAGAGGTTTGGTCTTGCTTATCGACTTGCCGCTTGCATGTTTGTATATTTGTATGCATGTATAAGTGTATGTATATATGGATGTATGCACGTAGGTATGCATGTATGAATATATCTTTGTAATTATTTTTAAGGTAAATTATTTAGTATTGTCCAATGTTGTTTGAGACAACTATCTGTTTGCCTTTGTCCCTCCGTCTTAGACAGAGGGGCAAATCTGTCTATCTGTCCGTCTGTCTGTTTGTCTATTTGTCTGTCTGTATCTGTCTGTCTATCCGTCTGTCTGCCTGTCTCTGTCTCTCAGACTACCAACATTCTCAACCAACCTTCAACTTTGGGAATAACTTAGACAAACTTACAATACCCAGCCGTAAGTGGGCATCCCCCCCCCTCCCCCAGGCCAGAAGCAGAGAAGAGATGGCAAGGAAGAGGAGAGAGAGAGAGAGAGAGAGAGAGAGAGACAGACAGACAGACAGACAGACAGAGACAGAGAGAAGAAGATGGAGGTAAGAAGAGATAAAAACAATAAGACGAGGGGTATTAACACATGCTCTGCACAGTGGTATCCCCCCCTTGGAATGCTAGCCTGGGATACCTACCTCTCTTATCACTCTCTTCTCTTCCTGTGCTGGCTAAGAGAACCTGATCCAAGGAATTTGAGCCAAGTCTCTCCTTCCTCGGATCATACCTGTTTAAGCCTCATTCCCCATGTACACTGTGGTTTCCCCTTACAGGTATAGCGCTTCCCCATGAACATAATACTACCACTACCAATAATAATAATAATAATAATAATAATAATAAGATACATTCAGCAACACCCACATTATATATATATATATATACATATATATATATATATATATATATATATATATATATATATATATATATATATATATATATATATATATATATATATATATATATATATATATATATATATATATATCATTCCAGCCACATTCCAGGATTCAGGGATATTGCAAATTCCGGTGACTTCCAGATTCCAAGGAGATTCCAGACGGGAATGATGAGGCGAGGAACTAGGTTCCAGAGTCGTGCAGAGGCTTTGCGCCTGCTTGAAACCGCAGAGAGACATGTTACTGGCATACAAAATACCGTGGGAGGCTGGATGCACCACAGAGTTGCGGAGTAATGGATGTCAGGGAGACGTAGACGTCGGTCAGAGAGGCGGATGAGCTATAAGGGGATGTCAGGAATTATTTCTTCAGCCTCGGGGCGCTCGGTGGTATTAGACGAGGGAGTGGTGGGTAAAGCTCTATACAGAGTAAAACGTGACTTGATAAAGCTCTACACAGAGTGAAATGTGACTTGATAAAGCTCTAGAGAGTGAGTCATGAGTTACACAACTTACAAAGCTCTACACAACTTGACAAAGCTCTACACAACTTGACAAAGCTCTACACAACTTGACAAAGCTCTACACAACTTGACAAAGCTCTACACAACTTGACAAAGCTCTACACAACTTGACAAAGCTCTACACAACTTGACAAAGCTCTACACAACTTGACAAAGCTCTACACAACTTGACAAAGCTCTACACAACTTGACAAAGCTCTACACAACTTGACAAAGCTCTACACAACTTGACAAAGCTCTACACAACTTGACAAAGCTCTACACAACTTGACAAAGCTCTACACAACTTGACAAAGCTCTACACAACTTGACAAAGCTCTACACAACTTGACAAAGCTCTACACAACTTGACAAAGCTCTACACAACTTGACAAAGCTCTACACAACTTGACAAAGCTCTACACAACTTGACAAAGCTCTACACAACTTGACAAAGCTCTACACAACTTGACAAAGCTCTACACAACTTGACAAAGCTCTACACAACTTGACAAAGCTCTACACAACTTGACAAAGCTCTACACAACTTGACAAAGCTCTACACAACTTGACAAAGCTCTACACAACTTGACCAAGCTCTACACAACTTTACAAAGCTCTACACAACTTGACAAAGCTCTACACAACTTTACAAAGCTCTACACAACTTGACAAAGCTCTACACAACTTGACCAAGCTCTACACAACTTTACAAAGCTCTACACAACTTGACAAAGCTCTACACAACTTGACAAAGCTCTACACAACTTGACCAAGCTTTACATAACTTGACAAAGCTCTACACAACTTTACAAAGCTCTACACAACTTGACAAAGCTCTACACAACTTGACCAAGCTTTACATAACTTGACAAAGCTCTACACAACTTTACAAAGCTCTACACAACTTGACAAAGCTCTACACAACTTGACCAAGCTCTACACAACTTTACAAAGCTCTACACAACTTGACAAAGCTCTACACAACTTGACCAAGCTCTACACAACTTGACAAAGCTCTACACAACTTGACCAAGCTTTACATAACTTGACAAAGCTCTACACAACTTGACAAAGCTCTACACAAACTGACAAAGCTCTACACAACCTGACAAAGCTCTACACAGCTTGACCAAGCTTTACATAACTTGACAAAGCTCTACACAACTTGACAAAGCTCTACCCAACTTGACAAAGCTCTACACAACTTGACAAAGCTCTACACAACTTGACAAAGCTCTACACAACTTGACAAAGCTCTCCACAGCTTGACCAAGCTTTACATAACTTGACAAAGCTCTACACAACTTGACAAAGCTCTACACAACTTGACAAAGCTCTACACAACCTGACAAAGCTCTACACAACTTGACAAAGCTCTACACAACTTGACAAAGCTCTACACAACTTGACAAAGCTCTACACAACTTGACAAAGCTCTACACAACCTGACAAAGCTCTACACAGCTTGACAAAGCTCTACAGAGAGTGAAACTCGACTTGATCAACCTCAACACACAAACACTCTACCACCGCAGTGAACAGCGGTGCCAGGAGCCAGACCTCGACCCCAGGTAAAGACAGCCAGATCAGCACAGCGGTGTCAGGAGCCAGACCTCGACCCCAGGTAAAGACAGCCAGGTCAGCACAGCGGTGCCAGGAGCCAGACCTCGACCCCAGGTAAAGACAGCCAGGCCAGCACAGCGGTGCCAGGAGCCAGACCTCGACCCCAGGTAAAGATAGCCAGGTCAGCACAGCGGTGTCAGGAGCCAGACCTCGACCCCAGGTAAAGACAGCCAGGTCAGCACAGCGGTGTCAGGAGCCAGACCTCGATCCCAGGTAAAGACAGCCAGGTCAGCACAGCGGTGTCAGGAGCCAGACCTCGACCCCAGGTAAAGACAGCCAGGTCAGCACAGCGGTGTCAGGAGCCAGACCTCGACCCCAGGTAAAGACAGCCAGGTCAGCACAGCGGTGTCAGGAGCCAGACCTCGACCCCAGGTAAAGACAGCCAGGTCAGCACAGCAGTGTCAGGAGCCAGACCTCGACCCCAGGTAAAGACAGCCAGGTCAGCACAGCGGTGTCAGGAGCCAGACCTCGACCCCAGGTAAAGACAGCCAGGTCAGCACAGCGGTGTCAGGAGCCAGACCTCGACCCCAGGTAAAGACAGCCAGGCCAGCACAGCGGTGTCAGGAGCCAGACCTCGACCCCAGGTAAAGACAGCCAGGTCAGCACAGCGGTGTCAGGAGCCAGACCTCGACCCCAGGTAAAGACAGCCAGGCCAGCACAGCGGTGTCAGGAGCCAGACCTCGACCCCAGGTAAAGACAGCCAGGTCAGCACAGCGGTGTCAGGAGCCAGACCTCGACCCCAGGTAAAGACAGCCAGGTCAGCACAGCGGTGTCAGGAGCCAGACCTCGACCCCAGGTAAAGACAGCCAGGTCAGCACAGCGGTGTCAGGAGCCAGACCTCGACCCCAGGTAAAGACAGCCAGGTCAGCACAGCGGTGTCAGGAGCCAGACCTCGACCCCAGGTAAAGACAGCCAGGTCAGCACACAAGAACAGCAACCCCCCCCCCTTTGCCCCCCACAACAAAAGCGGTTTTTATCTCAGCCTCGAGACATTCCCAGTTTAAGTAGTCCTTCTGTATTCCGGTTTGTATTCCCACTGGAATATTCCAGGACCTGCGGCCGATCATGCCGCTCTTCATCTGATTCCGATTGACAGACTGGAATCAAAATGGAATGGCGATGGATTCCAGATTCCAGGCAATGTTCCAGGCATTCCAGGCTTTATCTGGTATGACAGGTGAAAAACATTGATGGGTGTTATTCCAAGGACTGGAATGGGAATAATTCCAAGGACTGGAATGGGAATAATTCCAACGATTGGAATGGGAATAATTCCAACGATTGGAATGGGAATAATTCCAAGGATTGGAATGGGAATAATTCCAAGGATTGGAATGAGAATAATTCCAAGGATTGGAATGGGAATAATTCCAAGGATTGGAATGGGAATAATTCCAAGGATTGGAATGGGAATAATTCCAAGGATTGGAATGGGAATAATTCCAAGGATTGGAATGGGAATGAGAGAAATCAATATTTTTTATAAACAGTATATTTCACAGCCAGAGTTTGGAAAGCTTTCTCTCTCTCTCTCTCTCTCTCTCTCTCTCTCTCTCTCTACCAACACAAAACTATCCTGACAACAGGAAAAGTTTGCCAACACTGATGTTATTAAGTGTCATGTGGTCAATATTTTTCCTTCCCACCCCAACTACTGTGTATACACACTCAGGGGTGTATATATCAATGTATACACACTCAGGGGTGTATATATCAATGTATACATACTCAGGGGTGTATATATCAATGTATACATACTCAGGGGTGTATATATCAATGTATACATACTCAGGGGTGTATATATCAATGTATACATACTCAGGGGTGTATATATCAATGTATACATACTCAGGGGTGTATATATCAATGTATACATACTCAGGGGTGTATATATCAATGTATACATACTCAGGGGTGTATATATCAATGTATACATACTCAGGGGTGTATATATCAATGTATACATACTCAGGGGTGTATATATCAATGTATACATACTCAGGGGTGTATATATCAATGTATACATACTCAGGGGTGTATATATCAATGTATACACACTCAGGGGTGTATATATCAATGTATACATACTCAGGGGTGTATATATCAATGTATACATACTCAGGGGTGTATATATCAATGTATACATACTCAGGGGTGTATATATCAATGTATACATACTCAGGGGTGTATATATCAATGTATACATACTCAGGGGTGTATATATCAATGTATACATACTCAGGGGTGTATATATCAATGTATACACACTCAGGGGTGTATATATCAATGTATACATACTCAGGGGTGTATATATCAATGTATACATACTCAGGGGTGTATATATCAATGTATACATACTCAGGGGTGTATATATCAATGTATACACACTCAGGGGTGTATATATCAATGTATACATACTCAGGGGTGTATATATCAATGTATACACACTCAGGGGTGTATATATCAATGTATACACACTCAGGGGTGTATATATCAATGTATACACACTCAGGGGTGTATATATCAATGTATACACACTCAGGGGTGTATATATCAATGTATACACACTCAGGGGTGTATATATCAATGTATACACACTCAGGGGTGTATATATCAACGTATACACACTCAGGGGTGTATATATCAACGTATACACACTCAGGGGTGTATATATCAACGTATACACACTCAGGGGTGTATATATCAACGTATACACACTCAGGGGTGTATATATCAACGTATACACACTCAGGGGTGTATATATCAATGTATACACACTCAGGGGTGTATATATCAACGTATACACACTCAGGGGTGTATATATCAATGTATACACACTCAGGGGTGTATATATCAACGTATACACACTCAGGGGTGTATATATCAATGTATACACTCAGGGGTGTATATATCAATGTATACACACTCAGGGGTGTATATATCAACGTATACACACTCAGGGGTGTATATATCAACGTATACACACTCAGGGGTGTATATATCAACGTATACACACTCAGGGGTGTATATATCAACGTATACACACTCAGGGGTGTATATATCAACGTATACACACTCAGGGGTGTATATATCAACGTATACACACTCAGGGGTGTATATATCAATGTATACACACTCAGGGGTGTATATATCAATGTATACACACTCAGGGGTGTATATATCAATGTATACACACTCAGGGGTGTATATATGAATACACACACACCCAAGGAGTGTACAGTTTGGTGAATATACAACCAGGAGTGTATATCTATATTCGATCAGGGTTGTATATTCTAGTTCACCTCCATTACTCCACCTCCATCACTCCACCTCCATCACTCCACCTCCAACACTACACCTCCAACACTACACCTCCATCACTCCACCTCCATCACTCCACCTCCATCACTCCACCTCCAACACTACACCTCCATCACTCCACCTCCATCACTCCACCTCCAACACTACACCTCCATCACTCCACCTTCACTCCACCTCCAACACTGCACCTCCATCACTCCACCTTCATCACTCCACCTCCAACACTACACCTCCATCACTCCACCTCCATCACTCCACCTCCAACACTACACCTCCATCACTCCACCTCCATCACTCCACCTCCATCACTCCACCTCCAACACTACACCTCCATCACTCCACCTCCATCACTCCACCTCCAACACTACACCTCCATCACTCCACCTCCATCACTCCACCTCCAACACTACACCTCCATCACTCCACCTCCAACACTACACCTCCATCACTCCACCTCCAACACTACACCTCCATCACTCCACCTCCACTCCACCTCCAACACTACACCTCCATCACTCCACCTCCATCACTCCACCTCCAACACTACACCTCCATCACTCCACCTCCAACACTACACCTCCATCACTCCACCTCCACTCCACCTCCAACACTACACCTCCATCACTCCACCTCCAACACTACACCTCCATCACTCCACCTCCACTCCACCTCCAACACTGCACCTCCATCACTCCACCTCCATCACTCCACCTCCAACACTACACCTCCATCACTCCACCTTCACTCCACCTCCAACACTGCACCTCCATCACTCCACCTCCATCACTCCACCTCCATCACTCCACCTCCATCACTCCACCTCCATCACTCCACCTCCAACACTACACCTCCATCACTCCACCTAGATCACTCCACCTCCAACACTGCACCTCCATCACTTCACCTCCATCACTCCACCCCCTTTACTCCACCGCACTCTTTACCTCCCTCCCGTCACCTCTCCCCTTTAATTTTCCCTCCTTCCTCTCGGCTCCCCTCATGTCTAACCCCCCCCTCCATCTCTTCCCATTCCATCCCTCTCTTCGTCTCTCATTTCCTCTCTCACTTAACTCCTCTCTCTCCCCCCTCTTTTACCTTTCAACTTCTCTCTTTATCTCTTTGACCCCCACCTGCACCCACTAGAGTAAGCCTACTCCCAAGCCTATTGCAACTCTTCGCTATTCTAACAATGAAAATTCTTCAGTGGGTAGTGCTTAGGATCGTCAGTAGTGACGTGTTTCACCCTAGTGGTGAACTGAGGAGTGATCTATGTTTGTGCAGGAGCTGCCACAGCGTCAAGAACAGCATCAGTAGCAGCAGCAACAGCAGCAGCAGTAGCAACAACATCTGCACTAACAACAGCAGCAGTAGCAACAACACCTGCACTAACAACAGCAGCAGTAGCAACAACACCTGCACTAACAACAGCAGCAGTAGCAACAACACCTGCACTAACAACAGCAGCAGTAGCAACAGCACCTGCACTAACAGCAACAACAGCAGCAGCAGCAACAAAAGCATCGCCAGGTCTCTGGACAGTAAAGGAACTCCACCCGGCTGATCCTTTTGTGTGGCCGCTATAGTAGATTACCCTGTGTGTGTGTGTGTGTGTGTGTGTGTGTGTGTGTGTGTGTGTGTGTGTGTGTGTGTGTGTGTGTGTGTGTGTGTGTGTGTGTGTGTGTGTGTGTGTGTGTGTGTGTGTGTATGTGTGTGTGTGTGTGTGTGTGTGTGTGTGTGTGTGTGTGTGTGTGTGTGTGTGTGTGTGTGTGTGTGTGTGTGTGTGTGTGTGTGTGTGTGTGTGTGTGTGTGTGCGCGCGCGCTCGTCTGCGTCTGTGTGCGCTAACCTATTCATGACTGGAGGGGTCGAACCTGGGCTCCTAGCCCTACATCTTAACTTACCACTTGCTGGGTCAGCCTCCTGGGCCCTGTCATACCCACCCTCTCTTGATTTCGAAGAAGACAATGATTACATGCACTTGCACTCCTGACCCAGACTTGGGGGATTCCCTATTGATCAAGAATTGCAAGAAGCCTCTACCACGTGTCTTAAATATGCTATGGAGGTGCCTGGGCACTGGAGTCATTGAAGTCCACTTCAAAGAAGTGCCAGAATAGCAACTGAAAAAAGATACTAGAGACCTATAGCGCTGACGTACCACATTACGATTTTTTTTTTAAGAATCAAGAGTGGAAGTAACATTGAATCACAGCAGTTGTACAACCCAGGTCAATACTGGGTCACCACAGGTCACTCCTACTTGTCACAGTCATTACAACGTGGTCTTGGATACACTGGGACACAAGCAACATGCAGGTTTAGTGTACACCAAGGATGACATGTGCAGTCATCAGGTACTAGTGAACAAGGTGAATGCAAAAGTAACAACTGGAAAGGTGGGCAGTTGGGTATTTGTCTTTCTAACAGAACTCAAAGATGAGTTATAAACAGAGTAAAAACAGGAGAGGCTCAGATAGTGAATTTTGTTCTCCAGGGCACAGTACTCGCTCCACTTCTCTTTATTAGTGTTCTCCAGGGCACAGTACTTGCTCCACTTCTCTTTATTAGTGTTCTCCAGGGCACAGTACTCGCTCCACTTCTCTTTATTAGTGTTCTCCAGGGCACAGTACTCGCTCCACTTCTCTTTATTAGTGTTCTCCAGGGCACAGTACTCGCTCCACTTCTCTTTATTAGTGTTCTCCAGGGCACAGTACTCGCTCCACTTCTCTTTATTAGTGTTCTCCAGGGCACAGTACTTGCTCCACTTCTCTTTATTAGTGTTCTCCAGGGCACAGTACTTGCTCCACTTCTCTTTATTAGTGTTCTCCAGGGCACAGTACTTGCTCCACTTCTCTTTATTAGTGTTCTCCAGGGCACAGTACTCGCTCCACTTCTCTTTATTAGTGTTCTCCAGGGCACAGTACTCGCTCCACTTCTCTTTATTAGTGTTCTCCAGGGCACAGTACTCGCTCCACTTCTCTTTATTAGTGTTCTCCAGGGCACAGTACTCGCTCCACTTCTCTTTATTAGTGTTCTCCACGGCACAGTACTCGCTCCACTTCTCTTTAATAGTGTTCTCCAGGGCACAGTACTCGCTCCACTTCTCTTTATTAGTGTTCTCCAGGGCACAGTACTTGCTCCACTTCTCTTTATTAGTGTTCTCCAGGGCACAGTACTAGCTCCACTTCTCTTTATTAGTGTTCTCCAGGGCACAGTACTCGCTCCACTTCTCTTTACTAGTGTTCTCCCGGGCACAGTACTTGCTCCACTTCTCTTTATTAGTGTTCTCCAGGGCACAGTACTCGCTCCACTTCTCTTTATTAGTGTTCTCCAGGGCACAGTACTCGCTCCACTTCTCTTTATTAGTGTTCTCCAGGGCACAGTACTTGCTCCACTTCTCTTTATTAGTGTTCTCCAGGGCACAGTACTCGCTCCACTTCTCTTTATTAGTGTTCTCCAGGGCACAGTACTCGCTCCACTTCTCTTTATTAGTGTTCTCCAGGGCACAGTACTTGCTCCACTTCTCTTTATTAGTGTTCTCCAGGGCACAGTACTCGCTCCACTTCTCTTTATTAGTGTTCTCCAGGGCACAGTACTCGCTCCACTTCTCTTTATTAGTGTTCTCCAGGGCACAGAACTCGCTCCACTTCTCTGTATTAGTGTTCTCCAGGGCACAGTACTCGCTCCACTTCTCTTTATTAGTGTTCTCCAGGGCACAGTACTCGCTCCACTTCTCTTTATTAGTGTTCTCCAGGGCACAGTACTTGCTCCACTTCTCTTTATTAGTGTTCTCCAGGGCACAGTACTCGCTCCACTTCTCTTTATTAGTGTTCTCCAGGGCACAGTACTCGCTCCACTTCTCTTTATTAGTGTTCTCCAGGGCACAGTACTTGCTCCACTTCTCTTTATTAGTGTTCTCCAGGGCACAGTACTCGCTCCACTTCTCTTTATTAGTGTTCTCCAGGGCACAGTACTCGCTCCACTTCTCTTTATTAGTGTTCTCCAGGGCACAGTACTTGCTCCACTTCTCTTTATTAGTGTTCTCCAGGGCACAGTACTCGCTCCACTTCTCTTTATTAGTGTTCTCCAGGGCACAGTACTCGCTCCACTTCTCTTTATTAGTGTTCTCCAGGGCACAGTACTTGCTCCACTTCTCTTTATTAGTGTTCTCCAGGGCACAGTACTCGCTCCACTTCTCTTTATTAGTGTTCTCCAGGGCACAGTACTCGCTCCACTTCTCTTTATTAGTGTTCTCCAGGGCACAGTACTCGCTCCACTTCTCTTTATTAGTGTTCTCCAGGGCACAGTACTCGCTCCACTTCTCTTTATTAGTGTTCTCCAGGGCACAGTACTCGCTACACTTCTCTTTATTAGTGTTCTCCAGGGCACAGTACTCGCTCCACTTCTCTTTATTAGTGTTCTCCAGGGCACAGTACTCGCTCCACTTCTCTTTATTAGTGTTCTCCAGGGCACAGTACTTGCTCCACTTCTCTTTATTAGTGTTCTCCAGGGCACAGTACTCGCTCCACTTCTCTTTATTAGTGTTCTCCAGGGCACAGTACTCGCTCCACTTCTCTTTATTAGTGTTCTCCAGGGCACAGTACTTGCTCCACTTCTCTTTATTAGTGTTCTCCAGGGCACAGTACTCGCTCCACTTCTCTTTATTAGTGTTCTCCAGGGCACAGTACTCGCTCCACTTCTCTTTATTAGTGTTCTCCAGGGCACAGTACTCGCTCCACTTCTCTTTATTAGTGTTCTCCAGGGCACAGTACTCGCTCCACTTCTCTTTATTAGTGTTCTCCAGGGCACAGTACTCGCTCCACTTCTCTTTATTAGTGTTCTCCAGGGCACAGTACTCGCTCCACTTCTCTTTATTAGTGTTCTCCAGGGCACAGTACTCGCTCCACTTCTCTTTATTAGTGTTCTCCAGGGCACAGTACTCGCTCCACTTCTCTTTATTAGTGTTCTCCAGGGCACAGTACTCGCTCCACTTCTCTTTATTAGTGTTCTCCAGGGCACAGTACTCGCTCCACTTCTCTTTATTAGTGTTCTCCAGGGCACAGTACTCGCTCCACTTCTCTTTATTAGTGTTCTCCAGGGCACAGTACTCGCTCCACTTCTCTTTATTAGTGTTCTCCAGGGCACAGTACTCGCTCCACTTCTCTTTATTAGTGTTCTCCAGGGCACAGTACTCGCTCCACTTCTCTTTATTAGTGTTCTACAGGGCACAGTACTCGCTCCACTTCTCTTTATTAGTGTTCTCCAGGGCACAGTACTCACTCCACTTCTCTTTATTAGTGTTCTCCAGGGCACAGTACTCGCTCCACTTCTCTTTATTAGTGTTCTCCAGGGCACAGTACTCGCTCCACTTCTCTTTATTACTATGTTCTCCAGGGCACAGTACTCGCTCCACTTCTCTTTATTAGTGTTCTCCAGGGCACAGTACTCGCTCCACTTCTCTTTATTAGTGTTCTCCAGGGCACAGTACTCGCTCCACTTCTCTTTATTAGTGTTCTCCAGGGCACAGTACTCACTCCACTTCTCTTTATTAGTGTTCTCCAGGGCACAGTACTCGCTCCACTTCTCTTTATTAGTGTTCTCCAGGGCACAGTACTCACTCCACTTCTCTTTATTAGTGTTCTCCAGGGCACAGTACTCGCTCCACTTCTCTTTATTAGTGTTCTCCAGGGCACAGTACTCGCTCCACTTCTCTTTATTAGTGTTCTCCAGGGCACAGTACTCGCTCCACTTCTCTTTATTAGTGTTCTCCAGGGCACAGTACTCACTCCACTTCTCTTTGTTAGTGTTCTCCAGGGCACAGCACTCGCTCCAATTCTCTTTATTAGTGTTCTCCAGGGCACAGTACTCACTCCACTTCTCTTTATTAGTGTTCTCCAGGGCACAGTACTCGCTCCACTTCTCTTTATTAGTGTTCTCCAGGGCACAGTACTCGCTCCACTTCTCTTTATTAGTGTTCTCCAGGGCACAGTACTCGCTCCACTTCTCTTTATTAGTGTTCTCCAGGGCACAGTACTCGCTCCACTTCTCTTTATTAGTGTTCTCCAGGGCACAGTACTCGCTCCACTTCTCTTTATTAGTGTTCTCCAGGGCACAGTACTCGCTCCACTTCTCTTTATTAGTGTTCTCCAGGGCACAGTACTCGCTCCACTTCTCTTTATTAGTGTTCTCCAGGGCACAGTGCTCGCTCCACTTCTCTTTATTAGTGTTCTCCAGGGCACAGTACTCGCTCCACTTCTCTTTATTAGTGTTCTCCAGGGCACAGTACTCGCTCCACTTCTCTTTATTAGTGTTCTCCAGGGCACAATACTCGCTCCACTTCTCTTTATTAGTGTTCTCCAGGGCACAGTACTCGCTCCACTTCTCTTTATTAGTGTTCTCCAGGGCACAGTACTCGCTCCACTTCTTTTTATTAGTGTTCTCCAGGGCACAGTACTCGCTCCACTTCTCTTTATTAGTGTTCTCCAGGGCACAGTACTCGCTCCACTTCTCTTTATTAGTGTTCTCCAGGGCACAGTGCTCGCTCCACTTCTCTTTATTAGTGTTCTCCAGGGCACAGTACTCGCTCCACTTCTCTTTATTAGTGTTCTCCAGGGCACAGTGCTCGCTCCACTTCTCTTTATTAGTGTTCTCCAGGGCACAGTGCTCGCTCCACTTCTCTTTATTAGTGTTCTCCAGGGCACAGTACTCGCTCCACTTCTCTTTATTAGTGTTCTCCAGGGCACAGTACTCGCTCCACTTCTCTTTATTAGTGTTCTCCAGGGCACAGTACTCGCTCCACTTCTCTTTATTAGTGTTCTCCAGGGCACAGTACTCGCTCCACTTCTCTTTATTAGTGTTCTCCAGGGCACAGTACTCGCTCCACTTCTCTTTATTAGTGTTCTCCAGGGCACAGTACTCGCTCCACTTCTCTTTATTAGTGTTCTCCAGGGCACAGTACTCGCTCCACTTCTCTTTATTAGTGTTCTCCAGGGCACAGTACTCGCTCCACTTCTCTTTATTAGTGTTCTCCAGGGCACAGTACTCGCTCCACTTCTCTTTATTAGTGTTCTCCAGGGCACAGTACTCGCTCCACTTCTCTTTATTAGTGTTCTCCAGGGCACAGCACTCGCTCCACTTCTCTTTATTAGTGTTCTCCAGGGCACAGTACTCGCTCCACTTCTCTGTATTAATGTTCTCCAGGGCACAGCACTCGCTCCACTTCTCTTTATTAGTGTTCTCCAGGGCACAGTACTCGCTCCACTTCTCTTTATTACTATGTTCTCCGGGGCACAGTACTCGCTCCACTTCTCTTTATTACTATGTTCTCCAGGGCACAGTACTCGCTCCACTTCTCTTTATTAGTGTTCTCTAGGGCACATTACTCGCTCCACTTTTCTTTATTACTATGTTCTCCAGGGCACAGTACTTGCTCCACTTCTCTTTATTACTATGTTCTCCAGGGCACAGTACTCGCTCCACTTCTCTTTATTACTATGTTCTCCAGGGCACAGTACTCGCTCCACTTCTCTTTATTAGTGTTCTCCAGGGCACAGTACTCGCTCCACTTGTCTTTATTAGTGTTCTCTAGGGCACAGTACTCGCTCCACTTCTCTTTATTAGTGTTCTCCAGGGCACAGTACTCGCTCCACTTCTTTTTATTAGTGTTCTCCAGGGCACAGTACTCGCTCCACTTCTCTTTATTAGTGTTCTCCAGGGCACAGTACTCGCTCCACCTCTCTTTATTAGTGTTCTCCAGGGCACAGTACTCGCTCCACTTCTCTTTATTAGTGTTCTCCAGGGCACAGTACTCGCTCCACTTCTCTTTATTAGTGTTCTCCAGGGCACAGTACTCGCTCCACTTCTCTTTATTACTATGTTCTCCAGGGCACAGTACTTGCTCCACTTCTCTTTATTACTATGTTCTCCAGGGCACAGTACTTGCTCCACTTCTCTTTATTAGTGTTCTCCAGGGCACAGTACTCGCTCCACTTCTCTTTATTAGTGTTCTCCAGGGCACAGTACTCACTCCACTTCTCTTTATTAGTGTTCTCCAGGGCACAGTACTCGCTCCACTTCTCTTTATTAGTGTTCTCCAGGGCACAGTACTCGCTCCACTTCTCTTTATTAGTGTTCTCCAGGGCACAGTACTCGCTCCACTTCTCTTTATTAGTGTTCTCCAGGGCACAGTACTCGCTCCACTTCTCTTTATTAGTGTTCTCCAGGGCACAGTACTCGCTCCACTTCTCTTTATTAGTGTTTTCCAGGGCACAGTACTTGCTCCACTTCTCTTTATTAGTGTTCTCCAGGGCACAGTACTTGCTCCACTTCTCTTTATTACTATGCTCTCCAGGGCACAGTACTCGCTCCACTTCTCTTTATTATCATACCTGATCTAGAGACATAAATAATAACACTGTGTCATCCTCTACTGACGATACTAGAATCTGCGTGAGTGACATTATGAGAAGACAGCAACCTCCAAGCTCTTATAAACCAAATCTAAGAGTGGTCTGTTTTTCAGTTTTGTGTGTGTGTGTGAGAGTACTTAACACCCACATACAACATCCAGCTTAACACCCACATACAACATCCAGCTTAACACCCACATACACAACATCCAGCTTAACACCCACATACAACATCCAGCTTAACACCCACATACAACATCCAGCTTAACACCCACATACACAACATCCAGCTTAACACCCACATACACAACATCCAGCTTAACACCCACATACAACATCCAGCTTAACACCCACATACACAACATCCAGCTTAACACCCACATACAACATCCAGCTTAACACCCACATACACATTATTATTATTATTATAATCAAGGGGGAAGCGCTAAACCCGGAGGATTATACAGCGCCTGGGGGGGGGGATGTGGAAGGCATTCAGGCTTAATTCGGGGAACTGGAGCACAGATCCAATTCCCTAAATCAAGAGCCCCTCACCAACATCAAGGAACCTTCCTTGAGGGGACCCACATACACAACATCCAGCTTAACACCCACATACACAACATCCAGCTTAACACCCACATACAACATCCAGCTTAACACCCACATACACAACATCCAGCTTAACACCCACATACACAACATCCAGCTTAACACCCACATACACAACATCCAGCTTAACACCCACATACACAACATCCAGCTTAACACCCACATACACAACATCCAGCTTAACACCCACATACACAACATCCGGCTTAACACCCACATACACAACATCCAGCTTAACACCCACATACACAACATCCAGCTTAACACCCACATACACAACATCCAGCTTAACACCCACATACACAACATCCAGCTTAACACCCACATACACAACATCCAGCTTAACACCCACATACACAACATCCAGCTTAACACCCACATACACAACATCCAGCTTACCACCCACATACACAACATCCAGCTTAACACCCACATACAACATCCAGCTTAACACCCACATACACAACATCCAGCTTAACACCCACATACACAACATCCAGCTTACCACCCACATACACAACATCCGGCTTAACACCCACATACACAACATCCAGCTTAACACCCACATACACAACATCCAGCTTAACACCCACATACAACATCCAGCTTAACACCCACATACACAACATCCAGCTTAACACCCACATACACAACATCCAGCTTAACACCCACATACAACATCCAGCTTAACACCCACATACAACATCCAGCTTAACACCCACATACACAACATCCAGCTTAACACCCACATACACAACATCCAGCTTAACACCCACATACACAACATCCAGCTTAACACCCACATACAACATCCAGCACCTAGGAGCTCAGAACACCGTGTACCTGAGAGACCATTTTCGTCTATTATGCATTACACCCATAATGGGGTACAGAAAAAACGGCAATGGGGCGGTATCGGGAGTTGTAGCTATTATCGTACATCTGCTAACAATGTGCAATTGTGGCTCCGCCAGCGCTGCAGGGTATCGTACGGCCGCTAGCAGGGCAAAAATATTCGTACGGCTGCCAGCCGAGTAATAATAATTATACCGATAACAAAACTGTGAACAAATGTAACCGTTCAGCTGCCAGCCCTGAGTAAACACTCGTTGAAAATATCGTACTGCTAAAATGAAAAAAATTAATTGTACGGCTGCCAGCCCCGTACAAATAATCGTACTGGTACAGGACCTTTAAGACAATCGTACGGCCGCCACCTTCGTTCAATCAGTCATACGGCCGGCAGCCCCGTGCAAATAACTGTACTGCTGACAAAAATAATCGTACGACGGCCATCCTCGTGCAAACAATCGTGTGGCCGCCACTCCAGTGCAATCATACTGCTGACAAAACTGAAGAATAATCGTACAGCTGTCAGCCCGGTGTAAATAATCGTACGGCTGTCAGCCCAGTGTTAATAATCGTACGGCTGTCAGTCCTGTGCAAATAATCGTACGGCTGTCAGTCCTGTGCAAATAATCGTACGGCTGTCAGTCCTGTGCAAATAATCGTACGGCTGTTAGCTAAAGGCCAAAGAATTTGGCGGGCAGCAATTATCGAGCTCTGAATTATTCATGCTTTCACTAGATTATCCTCCTATAATTTTGGTGAGCAAATATTATTGGGGAGAGAGAGAGAGAGAGAGAGAGAGAGAGAGAGAGAGAGAGAGAGAGAGAGAGAGAGAGAGAATGAGAGAAAGAACGAGAGAGTGCTGCCGGTGTCACCACCTGCGCGTCATGTTCTCTGTAGTGACGTAAATAATACAACACTACAGGAATACGTAACCCTTGCGGGTTTTGAGTTGACTTTTGATTGTAATAGCAGTAGTAAAAATAATAATAATCATAATAAAAATATGTGACACACACACACACACAGGAGCTGTGACTCGAACCTTGCAACTTCATATAGGCGAGTACATACACACACAAGCACGTACACACATATATACATGCATACACATACATACCCACATATACATCCACACACAAACACACATAGGAGCTGTGACTCGACCCCTGCACCCACATATAGGTGAGTACATACACATATACACAAACACACACACAAGCAGGCACACACATATGTACATACACAAATACATACACCACCCTTCACCCACCAGCCCACTACCACCCTTCACCCACCAGCCCACTACCACCCTTCACCCACCAGCCCACTACCACCCTTCACCCACCAGCCCACTACCACCCTTCACCCACCAGCCCTCTACCACCCTTCACCCACCAGCCCACTACCACCCTTCACCCACCAGCCCTCTACCACCCTTCACCCACCAGCCCACTACCACCCTTCACCCACCAGCCCACTACCACCCTTCACCCACCAGCCCACTACCACCCTTCACCCACCAGCCCACTACCACCCTTCACCCACCAGCCCTCTACCCACCCTTCATCCACCAGCCCACTACCACCCTTCACCCACCAGCCCACTACCACCCTTCACCCACCAGCCCACTACCACCCTTCACCCACCAGCCCACTACCACCCTTCACCCACCAGCCCACTACCACCCTTCACCCACCAGCCCACTACCACCCTTCACCCACCAGCCCACTACCACCCTTCACCCACCAGCCCACTACCACCCTTCACCCACCAGCCCACTACCACCCTTCACCCACCAGCCCACTACCACCCTTCACCCACCAGCCCACTACCACCCTTCACCCACCAGCCCACTACCACCCTTCACCCACCAGCCCACTACCACCCTTCACCCACCAGCCCACTACCACCCTTCACCCACCAGCCCACTACCACCCTTCACCCACCAGCCCACTACCACCCTTCACCCACCAGCCCACTACCACCCTTCACCCACCAGCCCACTACCACCCTTCACCCACCAGCCCACTACCACCCTTCACCCACCAGCCCACTACCACCCTTCACCCACCAGCCCACTACCACCCTTCACCCACCAGCCCACTACCACCCTTCTCACCCACCAGCCCACTACCACCCTTCACCCACCAGCCCACTAACACCCTTCACCCACCAGCCCACTACCACCCTTCACCCACCAGCCCACTACCACCCTTCACCCACCAGCCCACTACCACCCTTTCACCCACCAGCCCTCTACCACCCCTCACCCACCAGCCCACTACCACCCTTCACCCACCAGCCCACTACCACCCTTCACCCACCAGCCCTCTACCACACATCACCCACCAGCCCACTCTACCACCAGCCTCACCCACCAGCCCTCTACCACCCCTCAACCACCAGCCCTCTACCACCCCTCACCCACCAGCCCACTACCACTCCTCACCCACAAGCCCTCTACCACCCCTCACCCACAAGCCCTCTACCACCCCTCACCCACCAGCCCTCTACCACCCCTCACCCACCAGCCCTCTACCACTCACCCACAAGCCCTCTACCACCCCTCACCCACAAGCCCTCTACCACCCCTCACCTACCAGCCCTCTACCACCCCTCACCCACCACCCGTAAACAACCCCTCACCCCACCACCCCTTAACAACCCCTCACTCCACCACCCTCCCTTCTACCACCCCTCAACAACAACTCCCCCAACCCCTCTACTACCCCTCAACAACCATCCCTCTACTACCACCAACCACCACCACTATACCACCACCAACCACCACCACTCTACCACCACCACCACCACCACTCTACCACCACCAACCACCACTCTACCACCACCAACAACCACCACCACTCTACCACCACCAACCACCACCACCACTCTACCACCACCACCACTCTACCACCACCAACAACCACCACCACTCTACCACCACCAACAACCACCACCACTCTACCACCACCAACCACCACCACCAACCACTACCACCACCACTCTAGCACTACCAATCACCAACCACTACCACCACCACTCTACCACCACCACTCTACCACCACCAACCACCACTACCACTCTACCACCACCACCACTCTACCACCACCACCACTCTACAACCACCACCACTCTACGACCACCAACAACCACCACCACTCTACCACCACCACCCTACCACCACCAACCATCACCACCACCCCTCTACCACCACCAACAACCACCGCCACTCTACCACCACCACTCTACCACCACAAACCACCACCACCACTCTACCACCACCAACCACCACCACCACTCTACCACCACCACTCTACCACCAAAACTCTACCACCACCAACCACCACCACCACCACTCTACCACCAACCACCACCAACAACTACCACTCTACTACCAACCACCACCACCACCACTCTACCACCAACCACCACCACTCTACCAACAACCACCACCACTCTACCACCAACCACCACCACCACTCTACCATCAACCACCACCACTCTACCACCAACGACCACCACCACCACCACTCTACCACCAACCACCACCATTCTACCACCAACCACCACCACTCTACCACCAACCACCACCACCACCACTCTACAACCACCACCAACCACCACCACCACCACTCTACCACCACCAACCACCACCACCACCAACCACCACCAACCACCATCAACCACCACCACCACCACTCTACCACCAACCACCATCACTCTATCGCCAACCACCACCACTCTACCACCAACCATCACCAACCACCACCACTCTACCACCAACCACCACCACTCTACCACCAACCACCACCACTCTACCACCAACCACCACCACTCTACCACCAACCACCACCAACCACCACCACTCTACCACCAACCACCACCACTCTACCACCAACCACCACCAACCACCACCACTCTACCACCAACCACCACCAACCACCACCACTCTACCACCAACCACCACCAACCACCACCACTCTACCACCAACCACCACCACTCTACCACCAACCACCACCAACCACCACCACTCTACCACCAACCACCACCAACCACCACCACTCTACCACCAACCACCACCACTCTACCACCACTACCTGATGACTCTAAAAGAGTCATCAGACTTTGGCTAAAGAAGTCTATCATGTACTGCTTACACTCGCACTCACCCTCATACACTCACACTCGCCCTCATACACTCACACTTACCCTCATACACTCACACTCTCCCTTATACACTCACCCTCATACACTTGTCAGCATAGTTGCTGATCCCCTTATATGTGTTGTATAGCGTATTATAGTACCATCCATGTGCTTTATATAGAAGATCCCTTAAGCCTGTGACTGTATGACGTCACGGGGTACAGCTTGAGGCAGTGAGACGAGCCGCCTCGGTCTCAGTGGGAGTATAGACATCCAGGCAGTAACACGCACGGCAGGCTGGGCTCATCCTTTCCTTACCACAGTCTGACAATATATATCCTTACCATCCAACAAATGAGTTTACCTTCAACCGTCGTATCTCCTACCGAACCCCACACACTCACCCTCATACACTCACACTCACCCTCATACACTCACCCCTCATACACTCACACTCACCCTCATACACTCACACTCACCCCTCATACACTCACACTCACCCTCATACACTCACCCCTCATACACTCACACTCACCCTCATACACTCACACTCACCCTCATACACTCACACTCACCCCTCATACACTCACACTCACCCTCATACACTCACCCCTCATACACTCACACTCACCCTCATACACTCACACTCACCCTCATATACTCACACTCATACACTCACACTCACACCTCTCATACACTCACACTCACCCCTCATACACTCACACTCACCCTCATACACTCACACTCACACCTCATACACTCACACTCATACACTCACACTCATACACTCACACCTCTCATACACTCACACCCACCCTCATATACTCACACTCATACACTCACACCTCTCATACACTCACACCTCTCATACACTCACACCTCTCATACACTCACACTCACCCTCATATACTCACATTCATACACTCACACTCACACCTCATACACTCACACTCACCCCTCATATACTCACACTCACACCTCTCATACACTCACACTCACCCTCATATACTCACACTCATACACTCACACTCACACCTCATACACTCACACTCACCCCTCATACACTCACACTCACACCTCTCATACACTCACACCTCTCATACACTCACACTCACACCTCTCATACAGTCACAATCACCCTCATATACTCACACTCATACACTCACACTCACACCTCTCATACACTCACACTCACCCTCATATACTCACACTCATACACTCACACTCACACCTCTCATACACTCACACTCACACCTCATACACTCACACTCACACCTCTCATACACTCACACCTCTCATACACTCACACTCACACCTCTCATACATTCACACTCACCCTCATATACTCACACTCATACACTCACACTCACACCTCTCATACACTCACACTCACCCTCATATACTCACACTCATACACTCACACCTCTCATACACTCACACCTCTCATACACTCACACTCACACCTCTCATACACTCACACTCACCCTCATATACTCACACTCATACACTCCCACCTCTCATACACTCACACTCACCCTCATATACTCACACTCACACCTCTCATACACTCACACCTCTCATACACTCACACTCACACCTCTCATACACTCACACTCACCCTCATATACTCACACTCATACACTCACACTCACACCTCTCATACACTCACACTCACACCTCTCATACACTCACACTCACCCTCATATACTCACACTCACACCTCTCATACACTCACACTCACACCTCTCATACACTCACACTCATACACTCACACCTCTCATACACTCACACTCACACCTCTCATACACTCACATTCACACCTCTCATACACTCACACTCACCCTCATATACTCACACTCATACACTCACCCTCATATACTCCCACTCATACACTCACACCTCTCATACACTCACACTCACACCTCTCATACACTCACACTCACACCTCTCATACACTCACACTCACCCTCATATACTCACACTCATACACTCACACCTCTCATACACTCACACTCACCCTCATATACTCACACTCATACACTCACACCTCTCATACACTCACACTCACCCTCATATACTCACACTCATACACTCACACCTCTCATACACTCACACTCACACCTCTCATACACTCACACTCACACCTCTCATACACTCACACCTCTCATACACTCACACTCACACCTCTCATACACTCACACTCACACCTCTCATACACTCACACTCACCCTCATATACTTACACTCATACACTCACACCTCTCATACACTCACACTCACCCTCATATACTCACACTCATACACTCACACTCACACCTCTCATACACTCACACTCACCCTCATATACTCACACTCATACACTCACACTCACACCTCTCATACACTCACACTCACACCTCTCATACACTCACACTCACACCTCTCATACACTCACACCTCTCATACACTCACACCTATCATACACTCACACTCACACCTCTCATACACACACACTCACACCTCTCATACACTCACACTCACACCTCTCATACACTCACACTCACACCTCTCATACACTCACACTCACACCTCTCATACACACACACTCATATACTAACACTCATACACTCACACCTCTCATACACTCACACTCACACCTCTCATACACTCACACTCACACCTCTCATACACTCACACTCACCCTCATATACTCACACTCATACACTCACACTCACACCTCTCATACACTCACACTCACCCTCATATACTCACTCATACACTCACACTCACACCTCTCATACACTCACACCTCTCATACACTCACACTCACACCTCTCATACACTCACACTCACACCTCTCATACACTCACACTCACACCTCTCATACACTCACACTCACACCTCTCATACACTCACACTCACACCTCTCATACACTCACACTCACACCTCTCATACACTCACACCTCTCATACACTCACACCTCTCATACACTCACACCTCTCATACACTCACACTCACACCTTTCATACACTCACACCTCTCATACACTCACACTCACACCTCTCATACACTCACCATCATACACTCAACTGGAAGCTGAAGACTCAGACGAGTCACAGGGACGTTAGGAAGTATTTCTTCAGTCATAGAGTCGTCAGGAAGTGGAATAGCCTAGCAAGTGAAGTAGTGGAGGCAGGAACCATACATAGTTTTAAGAAGAGGTATGACAAAGCTCAGGAAGCAGAGAGGGAGAGGACCTAGTAGCAATCAGTGAAGAGGCGGGGCCAGGAGCTGAGTCTCGATCCCTGCAACCACAAATAGGTGAGTACAATTAGGTGAGTACTCACACTCATACACTCACACTCACCCTCATGCACTCACACTCACCCTCATACACTCACACTCACCCCTCATACTCTCACACTCACCCCTCATACTCTCACACTCACCCTCATACACTCACACTCACCCCTCATACTCTCACACTCACCCCTCATACTCTCACACTCATACACTCACACTCACCCTCATACACTCACACTCACCCCTCATACACTCACACTCACCCCTCATACTCTCACACTCACCCCTCATACTCTCACACTCACACACACTCACCCTCATACACTCACACTCATATACTCACACTCACCATCATGCACTCACACTCACCCTCCAGGCCATGGGCACAAACACACTGCCTGTGTTCCCACGATCTTCGCTAATAAAGTAAGAAGCCTCCGAAGCCTTATCATTGAACCCCGCCTGCAACAATGGCGCAATTAACCTCATAAACAATGCCTCATGTAGTCGCCCTGTTTCAAAAAATGTGTTGAAGATTGATGTTAGTGGGACACATAGCGCCTCTGCTCCCTCTCTCAGGACCCATGGAGAGATGTTATCCGGCCCCATCGCCTTTGAGGTATCTAGCTTGCTTAGCAGCCTCTTCACTTCTTCCTCGGTTGTATGTATTGTGTCCAACACTTGATGGTGTACCCCACCTATCCATCTTTCTGGAGTCCCTTCTGTCTCCTTAGCTCATGTTGAGCTCCTCACATCATAGTCATTTCTTGTGATCTCCCCTCCTTCCTTCCTCAGTCTGATTACCTGGTCCTTGACTGTTGTTTTCCTCCTGATGTGGCTGTACAACAGCCTCTGGTCAGATTTGGCTTTCATGCTATGTCATTTTCGTACTGTCGTTGGGCCTATTTTCTTACCTGTGCATATTCATTTCTGGCTCTACGACTTCTCTCCTTATTCTCCTGTTTTTTTTTTTTTGCCTTCTATACTTCTTCCATTCTCTAGCACCCTTGGATTTTGCCTCTCTACACCTTTGGGTCAACCAAGGGCTTATCCTGGCTTTCTCGTTATTTCTGTTACCCTTGGGTACAAACCTCTCCTCAGCTTCATTGCATATTGTTGTCACATATTCCATCATCTCGCTTACTGACTTCCCTGCCAGTTCTGCCCCACTGACCCCGTGCAGGAAATTCTTCATGCCTGTGTAGTCACCTCTCCTGTAGTTTGGCTTCACTTGTCCTGGCCTTCCTGCTTCCCTCTCCATTTGTGTATTCCAAGTTCAGAACAACGTGGTCACTGGCCCCGAGGGGTCTTTCATATGTGATGTCCTCAATGTCTGTACTAGCCACGGTGAATACTAGGTCCAGTCTTGCTGGTTTATCCTCTACTCTCTCTCTGGTAGTGTCCCTTACGTGTTGGTACATTAGGTTTTCGAGTACCACCTCCATCATCTTAACCCTCCACGTTTCTGGGCCTCCATGTGGCTCCAGGTTCTCCCAGTCAATTTCTTTATGACTGAAGTCACCCACAATCAGTAGCTTTGTCCTGCTTGCATGAGCCCTTCTGGCCACATCAGCCAGTGTGTCCCCATCGCTCTGTTACTCTCATTATACTCTAGCCTTGGCCTCCTGCTGTTCTGTGGTGGGTTATACATCACTGCAATTACCACCTTGGAACCTCCAGACTTAAGTGTTACTATTATATAGTCACTTACTTCTCTATCTCTTCTCTCCAGCTCATCAAAATCCCATTGGTTTTTGATGAGCAGTGCCACTCCCCCCCCCTCTGTTCCCTCACACGTCTGTGATTAGCAAAAAAAAAAAAAAGTGTCTGCAAGAACACCTAAATTGTGGCTGGATGAGTGTGAGAGATATCTGAGGACACTGGTTCGTCCCCTCCCTCCCTCCACACCTTCCCTCCCTCCCTCCCTCCACACCTTCCCTTCCTCCCTTCTTTTATCTCCCTCCCTCGTCATTAGCTTGGGTGATAAATCAAAGGGAACAACTACTGCAGAAAAAGAAAGGCTGCAACTTTCACTAAGTTTCTATTGCTTTCTCTGCTCAAGATATCTGTATGAGAGAGAGAGAGAGAGAGAGAGAGAGAGAGAGAGAGAGAGCGCACCAGCTCTGCTCTCACAATTCATGTCGTCAAGTCACTCTTCAGTAATTGAAAAAAGATGCCTGAACGTGAGAGAGGAATGTTAGTGTGTGAGACACTAACCTCCTTCACTCTCTCACCCTCCCTCCTTCCCTCCCTCTCACTCCTTTACTCTCCTTCCTTATATCTTTACTCTCCCTCCATCACTCACTCTCCATCCTTCATTATATCTTACGTTACTCCACTCTCATTGCACTCTCTTCCTCTTTCACCTCTCTCTCTCTCCCTCTCTCTCTCCCTCTCTCTCTCTCCCTCTCTCTCTCTCTCTCTCTCTCTCTCCCTCTCTCTCTCTCCCTCTCTCTCTCTCTCTCTTTCTCTCTCTCTCTACGGAGAGAGATGGGGAAAATAAACCAGGTCAAAGAAAAAGGGGAAAAGAAACGAAGCAAAGAGACGAAGGAAAGTTGAAAGTGGGGCAAATAAATAAAAAATAAAACAAAGAAAACGGGTGAGAGGCGGAGAGTAGGGTAGACTACAGTAATAAGAAAACGGCAACCAAAAATATTTACCAGTAATTTATATCGAAAAATGCCCACATATAAGGATTTCTACCTCTACACACACACATACCAGTGACAAAGGGCCCCAAGAGCTGTGAATCGACCCCTCCAACCACAAATAGGTGAGTACACACACAAGCGTCTCTTTCGAGGCCCCATGTCCCGTGGCCTGGTGGCAAAAGCTCTCGCTTCACACAGTAAGGGTCCGGGTTCGATTCCGGGCGAAGGGGTGGAAATATCGGACGTGTTTCCTTACACCTGTTGTCTATGTTCACCCATCAGTAAAATAGGTACCTGGGTGTTAGTCGACTGGTGTGGGTCGCATCCTGGGACAAAATTGACCTAATTTGCCCGAAATGCTTTGTATAACAAGAGGGCTTCTATATAGTAATATGTCAGTAATGTCAGCTAGAACTGTACACCTTGTACATGTACTTGTACAAATAAATATATTATTAATATTAACCTGTGGAAATGTCTTACAAGTGTACCTTTAGAACGTCGCAGGAAAGGTACGTATGGAGGAAATGAGTGCAGTGTGTGTGTGTGTGTACTCACCTAGTTGTGCTTGCAGGGGTCGAGTTATAGCTTCGGGTCCCGCCTCTTCACTGGCCGCTACTGGGTCCCTCTTCCTGCTCCATGAACTTTATCATACCTCTACTTAAAGCTATGAATGGATCCTGCCTCCACTACATCGCTTCTCAAACTATTCCACTTCTTGACTACTCTATGACTGAAGAAATACTTCCTAACATCCCTGTGATTCATCTGTCTTCAACTTCCAACTGTGTCCCCTTATTGCTGAGTCCAATCTCTGGAACATTCTGTCTCTGTCCACCTTGTCAATTCCTCTCAGTATTTTATATGTCGTTATTATGTTCCCCTTATCACTCCTGTCCTCCAGTGTCGTCAGGTTGATTTCCCTTAACCTCTCCTCGTAGGACACACCCCTTACCTCTGGGACTAGTCGTGTTGCAAACCTTTGCACTTTCTCTAGTTTTTTTAGTTGCTTGGCTAGATTTGGGTTCCAAATTGGTGCCGCATACTCCAATATGGGCCTAACGTACACGGTGTACAGGGTCCTGAATGATTCCTTATTAAGATGGCGGAATGCTGTTCTTAGGTTTGCTAGGCGCCCATATGCTGCAGCAGTTATTTGGTTGATGTGCGCTTCAGGAGATGTACCTGGTGTTATACTCACCCCAAGATCTTTTTCCTTGAGTGAGGTTTGTAGTCTCTGGCCCCCTAGACTGTACTCCGTCTGTGGTCTCCTTTACCCTTCCCCAATCTTCGTGACTTTGCACTTGGTGGGGTTGAACTCCAGGAGCCAATTGCTGGACCAGGTCTGCAGCCTGTCCAGATACCTTTGTAGTTCTGCCTGGTCCTCGTCCGATTGAATTTTTCTCATCAACTTCATATCATCTGCAAACAGGGACACTTCGGAGTCTATTCCTTCCGTCATGTCGTTCACAAATACCAGACACAGCACTGGTCCTAGGACTGACCCCTGTGGGATCCCGCTCGTCACAGGTGCTCCCACTGACACCTCGCCGCGTACCATGACTCGCTGCTGCCTTCCTGATAGGTATTCCCTGATCCATGTGTGTGTGTGTGTGTGTGTGTGTGTGTGTGTGTGTGTGTGATACAGGCACTTTAGATTAACAAGTATATTATTCTCATCAACACTGTAAGTTTGAATACTGCTTGACTTCCACTCACCTGTGTTACTCACACTCACCTGTGTTACTCACACTCACCTGTGTTACTCACACTCACCTGTGTTACTCACACTCACCTGTGTTACTCACACTCACCTGTGTTACTCACACTCACCTGTCTTACACTCACCTGTGTTACTCACACTTACCTGTGTTACTTATACTCACCTGTGTTACTCACACTCACCTGTGTTACTCACACTCACCTGTGTTACTTACACTCACCTGTGTTACTCACACTCACCTGTGTTACTCACACTCACCTGTGTTACTCACACTCACCTGTGTTACTCACACTCACCTGTGTTACTCACACTCACCTGTGTTACTCACACTCACCTGTGTTACACTCACCTGTGTTACACTCACCTGTGTTACACTCACCTGTGTTACACTCACCTGTGTTACACTCACCTGTGTTACTCACACTCACCTGTGTTACTCACACTCACCTGTGTTACACTCACCTGTGTTACACTCACCTGTGTTACACTCACCTGTGTTACACTCACCTGTTTTCCACTCGCCTGTGTTACTCACACTCACCTGTGTTACTCACACTCACCTGTGTTACACTCACCTGTGTTACTCACACTCACCTGTGGTACTCACACTCACCTGTGTTACTCACACTCACCTGTGTTACTCACACTCACCTGTGTTACTCACACTCACCTGTGTTACTACACTCGCCTGTGTTACTCACACTCACCCTGTGTTACCACACTCACCTGTCTTACACTCACCCGTGTTACTCACACTTACCTGGTGTTACTTTATACTCACCTGTTATTACTCACACTCCACCTGTGTTACTCACACCTCACCTGTGTTACTTACACCTCACCTGTGTTACTCACACCTCTGTGTTACTCACACTCACCTGTGTTACTCACACTCACCTGTGTTACTCACACTTACCTGTGTTACTCACACTCACCTGTGTTACTCACACTTACCTGTGTTACTCACACTCACCTGTGTTACACTCACCTGTGTTACTCACACTCACCTGTGTTACTCACACTCACCTGTGTTACTCACACTCACCTGTGTTACACTCGCCTGTGTTACTCACACTCACCTGTGTTACACTCACCTGTGTTACTCACACTCACCTGTGTTACTCACACTCACCTGTGTTACACTCACCTGTCTTACACTCACCTGTGTTACACTCACCTGTGTTACACTCACCTGTGTTACTCACACTCACCTGTGTTACACTCGCCTGTGTTACTCACACTCACCTGTGTTACACTCACCTGTGTTACTCACACTCACCTGTCTTACACTCACCTGTGTTACACTCACCTGTGTTACTCACACTCACCTGTGTTACACTCACCTGTGTTACTCACACTCACCTGTGTTACACTCACCTGTGTTACTCACACTCACCTGTGTTACACTCGCCTGTGTTACTCACACTCACCTGTGTTACACTCACCTGTGTTACTCACACTCACCTGTCTTACACTCACCTGTGTTACACTCACCTGTGTTACTCACACTCACCTGTGTTACACTCACCTGTGTTACTCACACTCACCTGTGTTACACTCACCTGTGTTACTCACACTCACCTGTGTTACACTCACCTGTGTTACACTCGCCTGTGTTACTCACACTCACCTGTGTTACACTCACCTGTGTTACTTACACTCACCTGTGTTACACTCGCCTGTGTTACTCACACTCACCTGTGTTACACTCACCTGTGTTACTTACACTCACCTGTCTTACACTCACCTCTCTTACACTCACCTGTCTTACACTCACCTGTGTTACACTCACCTGTGTTACTTACACTCACCTGTGTTACTTACACTCACCTGTCTTACACTCACCTGTCTTACACTCACCTGTCTTACACTCACCTGTGTTACACTCACCTGTGTTACACTCACCTGTGTTACACTCACCTGTGTTACTTACACTCACCTGTCTTACACTCACCTGTCTTACACTCACCTGTCTTACACTCACCTGTGTTACACTCACCTGTGTTACACTCACCTGTGTTACTTACACTCACCTGTCTTACACTCACCTGTCTTACACTCACATGTCTTACACTCACCTGTCTTACACTCACCTGTCTTACACTCACCTGTGTTACACTCACCTGTCTTACACTCACCTGTCTTACACTCACCTGTGTTACACTCACCTGTGTTACACTCACCTGTGTTACACTCACCTGTGTTACACTCACCTGTGTTACACTCACCCTGTTCTTACTCACCTGTCTTACACTCACCTGTGTTACACTCACCTGTGTTACACTCACCTGTGTTACTTACACTCACCTGTCTTACACTCACCTGTGTTACACTCACCTGTGTTACACTCACCTGTGTTACTTACACTCGCCTGTGTTACACTCACCTGTGTTACACTCACCTGTGTTACTTACACTCACCTGTCTTACACTCACCTGTCTTACACTCACCTGTCTTACACTCACCTGTGTTACTTACACTCGCCTGTGTTACACTCACCTGTGTTACACTCACCTGTCTTACACTCACCTGTGTTACACTCACCTGTGTTACACTCACCTGTGTTACACTCACCTGTGTTACACTCACCTGTGTTACTTACACTCACCTGTCTTACACTCACCTGTCTTACACTCACCTGTCTTACACTCGCCGTGTTACACTCCACCTGTGTTACACTCACCCGTCTTACACTCACCTGTCTTACACTCACCCTGTGTTACACTCACCTGTGTTACACTCACCTGTGTTACTTACACTCACCCTGTCTTACACTCACCTGTGTTACACTCACCTGTGTTACTTACACACCACCTGTCTTACACTCACCCTGTGTTACACTCACCCGTGTTACACTCACCTGTCTTACACTCACCTGTCTTACACTCACCTGTCTTACACTCACCTGTCTTACACTCGCCTGTGTTACACTCACCTGTGTTACACTCACCTGTCTTACACTCACCTGTCTTACACTCACCTGTGTTACACTCACCTGTGTTACACTCACCTGTGTTACTTACACTCACCTGTCTTACACTCACCTGTGTTACACTCACCTGTGTTACTTACACTCACCTGTCTTACAGTCACCTGTGTTACACTCACCTGTGTTACACTCACGTGTCTTACACTCACCTGTCTTACACTCACCTGTCTTACACTCACCTGTCTTACACTCGCCTGTGTTACACTCACCTGTGTTACACTCACCTGTCTTACACTCACCTGTCTTACACTCACCTGTGTTACACTCACCTGTGTTACTTACACTCACCTGTCTTACACTCACCTGTGTTACACTCACCTGTGTTACTTACACTCACCTGTCTTACACTCACCTGTGTTACACTCACCTGTGTTACACTCACCTGTCTTACACTCACCTGTCTTACACTCACCTGTCTTACACTCACCTGTGTTACACTCACCTGTCTTACACTCACCTGTCTTACACTCACCTGTCTTACACTCACCTGTGTTACTTACACTCACCTGTCTTACACTCACCTGTCTTACACTCACCTGTCTTACACTCACCTGTGTTACACTCACCTGTCTTACACTCACCTGTGTTACACTCACCTGTCTTACACTCACCTGTGTTACACTCACCTGTCTTACACTCACCTGTCTTACACTCACCTGTCTTACACTCACCTGTCTTACACTCGCCTGTGTTACACTCACCTGTGTTACACTCACCTGTCTTACACTCGCCTGTGTTACACTCACCTGTCTTACACTCACCTGTCTTACACTCACCTGTGTTACACTCACCTGTGTTACACTCACCTGTGTTACACTCACCTGTGTTACACTCACCTGTCTTACACTCGCCTGTGTTACACTCACCTGTGTTACACTCACCTGTGTTACTTACACTCGCCTGTGTTACACTCACCTGTCTTACACTCACCTGTGTTACTTACACTCGCCTGTGTTACACTCACCTGTGTTACTTACACTCACCTGTCTTACACTCACCTGTCTTACACTCACCTGTCTTACACTCACCTGTGTTACACTCACCTGTGTTACACTCACCTGTGTTACACTCACCTGTCTTACACTCACCTGTGTTACACTCACCTGTGTTACACTCACCTGTGTTACACTCACCTGTGTTACTTACACTCACCTGTCTTACACTCACCTGTGTTACACTCACCTGTCTTACACTCACCTGTCTTACACTCACCTGTGTTACACTCACCTGTGTTACACTCACCTGTGTTACACTCACCTGTCTTACACTCACCTGTGTTACACTCACCTGTGTTACACTCACCTGTGTTACACTCACCTGTGTTACACTCACCTGTGTTACACTCACCTGTGTTACACTCACCTGTGTTACACTCACCTGTGTTACTTACACTCACCTGTGTTACACTCACCTGTCTTACACTCGCCTGTGTTACACTCACCCGTGTTACACTCACCTGTCTTACACTCACCTGTGTTACACTCACCTGTGTTACACTCACCTGTGTTACACTCACCTGTGTTACTTACACTCCCCTGTCTTACACTCGCCTGTGTTACACTCACCCGTGTTACACTCACCTGTCTTACACTCACCTGTGTTACACTCACCTGTGTTACACTCACCTGTGTTACACTCACCTGTGTTACTTACACTCACCTGTCTTACACTCACCTGTCTTACACTCACCTGTCTTACACTCACCTGTCTTACACTCACCTGTCTTACACTCACCTGTGTTACACTCACCTGTCTTACACTCACCTGTGTTACACTCACCTGTGTTACTTACACTCACCTGTGTTACACTCACCTGTCTTACACTCACCTGTCTTACACTCACCTGTCTTACACTCGCCTGTCTTACACTCGCCTGTGTTACTTACACTCACCTGTCTTACACTCACCTGTCTTACACTCACCTGTCTTACACTCTCCCTGTCTTACACCTCACCTGTCTTACACTCACCCGTCTTACACTCACCTGTCTTACACTCACCTGTGTTACACTCACCTGTGTTACTTACACTCACCCTGTGTTACACTCCACCTGTCTTACACTCACCTGTCTTACACTCACCTGTCTTACACTCACCTGTCTTACACTCACCTGTGTTACTTACACTCACCTGTCTTACACTCACCTGTCTTACACTCACCTGTCTTACACTCACCTGTCTTACACTCACCTGTCTTACACTCGCCTGTCTTACACTCACCTGTGTTACTTACACTCACCTGTCTTACACTCACCTGTCTTACACTCACCTGTCTTACACTCACCTGTGTTACTTACACTCACCTGTGTTACACTCACCTGTGTTACACTCACCTGTGTTACACTCACCTGTCTTACACTCACCTGTCTTACACTCACCTGTCTTACACTCACCTGTGTTACACTCACCTGTGTTACACTCACCTGTGTTACACTCACCTGTGTTACACTCGCCTGTCTTACACTCACCTGTGTTACACTCGCCTGTCTTACACTCACCTGTGTTACTTACACTCACCTGTGTTACTTACACTCGCCTGTCTTACACTCACCTGTCTTACACTCACCTGTGTTACACTCACCTGTGTTACACTCACCTGTCTTACACTCACCTGTCTTACACTCACCTGTGTTACACTCACCTGTGTTACACTCACCTGTGTTACACTCACCTGTCTTACACTCACCTGTGTTACTTACACTCACCTGTCTTACACTCACCTGTGTTACACTCACCTGTTTTACACTCACCTGTCTTACACTCACCTGTCTTACACTCACCTGTGTTACACTCACCTGTGTTACACTCACCTGTGTTACACTCGCCTGTCTTACACTCACCTGTGTTACTTACACTCACCTGTGTTACTTACACTCACCTGTGTTACTTACACTCACCTGTCTTACACTCACCTGTCTTACACTCACCTGTGTTACACTCACCTGTGTTACACTCACCTGTCTTACACTCACCTGTCTTACACTCACCTGTGTTACACTCACCTGTGTTACACTCACCTGTCTTACACTCACCTGTCTTACACTCACCTGTGTTACACTCACCTGTGTTACACTCACCTGTCTTACACTCACCTGTCTTACACTCACCTGTGTTACACTCACCTGTGTTACTTACACTCGCCTGTGTTACACTCACCTGTGTTACTTACACTGCCCTGTGTTACACTCCACCCTGTGTTACACTCACCCTGTGTTACACTCACCTGTGTTACTTACACTCGCCTGTGTTACACTCACCTGTGTTACTTACACTCGCCTGTGTTACACTCACCTGTGTTACTTACACTCGCCTGTGTTACACTCACCTGTGTTACACTCACCTGTGTTACACTCACCTGTGTTACACTCACCTGTGTTACTTACACTCGCCTGTGTTACACTCACCTGTGTTACTTACACTCGCCTGTGTTACACTCACCTGTGTTACACTCACCTGTGTTACACTCACCTGTGTTACTTACACTCGCCTGTGTTACACTCACCTGTGTTACTTACACTCGCCTGTGTTACACTCACCTGTGTTACTTACACTCGCCTGTGTTACACTCACCTGTGTTACACTCACCTGTGTTACACTCACCTGTGTTACACTCACCTGTCTTACACTCACCTGTCTTACACTCACCTGTGTTACACTCACCTGTGTTACTTACACTCGCCTGTGTTACACTCACCTGTGTTACTTACACTCGCCTGTCTTACACTCACCTGTGTTACACTCACCTGTGTTACACTCACCTGTGTTACTTACACTCACCTGTCTTACACTCACCTGTCTTACACTCACCTGTCTTACACTCACCTGTGTTACACTCACCTGTGTTACACTCACCTGTGTTACACTCACCTGTGTTACACTCACCTGTCTTACACTCACCTGTCTTACACTCACCTGTGTTACACTCACCTGTGTTACACTCACCTGTGTTACTTACACTCACCTGTCTTACACTCACCTGTGTTACTCACACTCACCTGTGTTACACTCGCCTGTGTTACTCACACTCACCTGTCTTACACTCACCTGTCTTACACTCACCTGTGTTACTCACACTCACCTGTGTTACACTCACCTGTGTTACTCACACTCACCTGTGTTACTCACACTCACCTGTGTTACTCACACTCACCTGTGTTACTCACACTCACCTGTGTTACTCACACTCACCTGTGTTACACTCAGCTATGTTACTCACACTCACCTGTGTTACTCACACTCACTGCAGACTCACATCTCCACCTCCCAGAGTGCTTACACTCTCAACATTACCGGCACCTGGAGTGCTGGTGTCCCTGGCAGACGCAGCAAGTAGGTCCCTCCTGGCGAAACCTAATTACTACCCGAAATTACCCTACAAGGTTCAAAAACTCACTTGGCTCAGAAGTTTGAGCTGAGACTCTCCAGTAAGCCTGTGATCCTTTGATCTCAGATCACTCAGCTCATCCCAAGACTTACACTCTACTGTAAAGCTATGCACATAACCTGCTGAGGACACTCAGCAGGTTACAGTACGTAAGTTTCACTTCAGTACGACGAACTGTTCTCAAGTTTTCTAATAGGTAAAACTTGCGATTTTGCCGAATAAGACAAGCGAAAATTTATGTATGCAATAATTTCGCAAAAATCATTCTGAATCTAACGAAAAATAATGTATTTCACTGTCTGTTTATTATTAAATTATTGTAAACTTATGCTAAATATATTTAGTTGGATTATGCAATATTAAATTGCACTTGTTATAATAAGGTTAGGTAAGTTTCCTAAGGTTCTTTTGGTACAAAATCATTAATTTTTATATTAACATAAGTGAAAAAATGTATTTTTCACTGTATAAGAGAAAATTTTAGAAAGGACTTAATTTTAAATGAGTTCTTGCTAATTGGCCAGTTTTACATATTCGGCACGACACACACACACACACACACACACACACACACACACACACACACACACACACACACACACACACACACACACACACACACACACACATATATATATATATATATATATATATATATATATATATATATATATATATATATAAAGGTACAATGCAAGTGAAAGTCAATAAAATGGTAAGAGCAATACAAAAGGTGAAAGCAAGTGAAGATACAGTGAAATTGAGGGCAAAGTAATGTGTAAATTAACATGTCTGAAGTCTCTGGCTTAATTAATGTAGCTTTGGTTCTTTTCTTAAGAGTTTGCTTCTGACAACCATCCAGTTGTGGTGTTACTCTGCGACTCTCATCAGAGCTACAACAGTTGTTGTTCTGTAAGGCTAATCCTTCAAGCGTGCTCCGTGAATGAATTTGGTTTCGCTAAATTCTCCCCTTCAATTCATGATTACTGCTGAAATTCATGATGGATGTTACACCTAGGAAACATGCAAGTATTGTAACTCTTAGAAAACATGCTGATTTGAGTATCAGACTGTCGAAAATTTGAGCCTAGCAAAGTCAACTGCTGGTCGGATTCTGAAGAGAGCTGACAACATTGGTGATCGTGGACCGCTGCGTCGAGGAAGATGTGGACGAAAACGCAAGACAACACCTCATAATAACAAGGTTATCATAAGAAATAGTGTGAAGGATCCCAAGAAAACCAGCAAAGATCTACAGAGAGATTTGGCTCCTTGAAGTTAGCAGAACTGCCGGAAAGCCGGTAAAGAAACAATTACTGACTGCTGCTATGAAGAAAAAACGGCTGTGGTGGAGACTCCATCATAAGGGATGGATGACAGATGAATGGAGACAAGTTATATTTTCAGATGTGAGGCGGAACAAAGGTGAACCTCTTCGGAATGGACACATTCAGCAAATGCTAAGACACCCACCTAAGATGCTTTGGGGTAGTTTTACTGCTAAAGGCCAAGGAAGGCTTGTTATTGTTGAGGGAATGATGAACAGTGATAAACACAAGCCAATCCTGGCAACTCATTTGCTTCTCATTATGGATAAGAGACTTTCCTAATGGAGCAGGCATTTTCCAGCAGGATCTTGCTCCATGCCACACTTCCTGAATAATGCTAATATTGTTCGAAAAGAGTGGGCTAAGCGTTCTAAACTGGCCTGGAAATTCTCCTAACCTCAACCCTACTGAGAATCTATATGCAATAACCAAACGCAGGATCGCGGAACAGGACTGTTCAACTGTAGAGAAGCTAATTGCTGCTGTTATTAGGAGCTGGTACCTCGACGAAGAACCTGCCTAAGTATATTCAACATTGGTTGATTCTATACCAAAGTGTGTAACAATACTTATAAAAGCAAAGGGTTGTCATATCTCTTATTAAATCAATGATCTGTCATATCACTGCCGAGTAATTTTCAAAAAATATTATTTTTCCCAATAAATGTCTTATTTTATCACTGTCCCAATTAATATGCACACTACAGTGAAAGCAAGTTAAAAATCAAGGCGAAAGCAAGTAAAGGTACAGTGAAAGCAAGGTGAAAGCGAAGTGAAAGCACCGATGCATCTCTTAAACTTTCTGAACTTTTGCCGGCCATTAGAGATGATTTGTGGGAGGGTCGTTCGTCAAGTGGAGGTGAATTACGTCCCATCTTGTAGGAGTAGTGGGTAATACTGCAGCACCACCGTCAGCGCCACCACCATCAGCACCACCACCGCCAGCACCACCACCGCCAGCACCACCACTATTACCATCACTACCGCTGCCTCTAGTATCTTGGACAACCAACTGACTGATATAACTTTAAAGAACTTTGTTAAAGTTGTTTAAAAAAATATTGTACCCACTTTCTTGTTCTCTCTCTCTCTCCTTCCCTCTCATTTCTCCCACTCTCCTCTTCCCTCCTTGCTTCTTATAATGGTAACAGCAGAGAGACCCACACATCCCCACACCTAAATAACCAACATAACTTTAATAATTACAATAATAATTATATGTGACTACCACAAAATTATATTATACACTTGTCCCTGGGGAAAAAAGAGAGTACAATAAGTCCTCACTTAACGTCGTTGATAGGTTCTTGGAAGCTGCGACTTCAAGCGAAGCAATGTATAGCGAGACCACACCTCGCTGTCCATCGCCAAACCTCCATTAAAACTAGTTTTGTTTCTAATGTCACATTACTTCTCTGCTTTTTTTGTGGCCACATACATCAGGGGTGCACAGTGCACGTTTAGCACTCACTGGAACAGGGCTGAATCAAGGAATAAACGTTTTTAAAGCTAAAATTGTAAAGGAGCATCTCCTGCCATCAGGCAGTTCAACTCTAAAGAACAAATATGGCGGCCTCACTGAGCGCTATCGTATTCTCGTAAATTTGTATGATTATCGGAGACTTTGCTAATTTCTGTTTTACAGTAATTTGTATTCATTCTATTTTTTTTTATCTCATCAATGTTATAACGAAAAAACGTTGAACGAAACGACGTTATTCGAGGATATGTCGCAATCGAACTGTAACACCCTGGTTGATCAGGTCTTGCCCCTCCCCCATCCTGAGGTCTGGTCTGGGACAGGGCCGCGGGGGCGCTGACACCCGGAAAAAATGCTTCAGGTAACCTTCAGGTAAACTAAGTTATGTCAGTCTAGACCAGGGGAGAACACCTGCAACAAGTGCACCAGTCTTGACCAGGAAAAGAAAATCTTGCAGATGTGTCCAATATTTTTCCTGGAGGTTCCTAATACCTGAAACACGTCCATGGGTTGAATGACACACGTCAACCCACACACCAGACGTCTAACCCACCCATCAACCCACCCTCTATCATGCGTACAGGCAGAAGTTTTAACAAGACGGCAGGAACTACCATCCACTGCCCACCCAAAAGTGGGTGGAAGGAAAGGGTGGGGGAAATGGGAGTGGGAGAGGAGAGGAGAGGGGGAAAGTTCTGTTAGAGGGGAGAGGGAACGAGGGGAGATGGAAGAAGGGAAGAGGGAGAAGAGAGTGAGAGAGAAGAGAATGAGGGAGAAGAGGATGACGGAGAAGAGGAAAGAGGGAGAAGAGGTACATTATACACTCCCTTACTACCTCTCTCTCTTCATTATCGTTTCTCTCTCTCCCTCTCTGTCTCTCTCACCCCTCTTCTTTATCACCCTCTCTCCCTTTTTGATTCTATAATCCCTTTCTCCTCTCTCTTTCTCTATCCCCTCTTCTGCCTTCCACCAGTCTGTCATCTTCTACCTTCCTCTCTCCCTGTCTCCCCTCTCCCTCCCTCTCTCCCTGTCTCCCCTCTCCCTCCCTCTCTCCGTCACACTAAAATATTTGCTCAATTCGCTGAATTCTTTGTATCCTCTCTTTGTTTCCCCTCGTTGTTGTTGTTGTTGTTGTTGTTGCTGCTGACTCAACCTTTATCGTAATTCCTCTCTTTCTCACCTCTCCCACAATTCCCCCTTTCTGCTCTCCCAAAATTCCCCCTCTCTGCTCTCCCACAATTCCCCTTCTCTGCTCTCCCACAATTCCCCTTCTCTGCTCTCCCACAATTTCCCCTCTCTGCTCTCCCACAATTCCCCCACTCTGCTCTCCCACAATTTCATAATTTAAGAGACACAACTCTGGTCTCTGAATAATTAATTTAATATTTTTAGGCCTGAGTTTATTAGCTTTAGAGAGAGAGAGAGAAAGGGAGAGAGAGAGAGAGAGAGAGAGAGAGAGAGAGAGAGAGAGAGAGAGAGAGAGAGAGAGAGAGAGAGAGAGAGAGAGAGAAAGCAATTAATTTACCTGACAATTGCTGTTAGGTGTGAGACAGATACAAAATAATCACGAAGATGTAATGAATGAGGCCATTAAATCTCTCTCTCTCTCTCTCTCTCTCTCTCTCTCTCTCTCTCACACACACACACACACACACACACACACACACACACACACAGATAGGGGGATATGATAACGACATATAAAATACTGAGAGGAATCGACAAGGCGGACAGAGACAGAATGTTCCAGAGATTGGACACAGTAACAAGGGGACACAGTTGGAAGTTGAAGACTCAGATGAATCACAGAGATGTTAGGAAGTATTTCTTCAGTCACAGAGTAGTCAGGGAGTAGAATAGTTTGGGAAGTGATGTAGTGGAGGCAGGATCCATACGTAGCTTTAAGAAGAGGTATGATAAAGCTCATGGAGCGGGAAGAGTGACCGAGTAGCGGCCAGTGAAGAGGCGGGGCCAGGAGCTTTGACTCGACCCCTTGCAACCACAACTAGGTGAGTACGTACACACACACACACACACACACACACACACACACACCTGTGTCATTGACGTGTATAGTATGCAAAATTATGGAGAAGATTATCAGGAGGAGAGTGGTGGAGCACCTGGAACGGAACAGGAGTATAAATGCCAACCAGCACGGATTCACGGAAGGCAAATCCTGTGTCACAAACCTTCTGGAGTTTTATGATAAAATAACAGAAGTAAGACAAGAGAGAGAGGGGTGGGTTGATTGCATCTTCTTGGACTGCAAGAAGGCCTTTGACACAGTTCCTCACAAGAGATTAGTGCAGAAGCTAGAGCATCAGGCGCATATACCAGTAAGGGCACTGCAATGGATCAGAGAATACCTGACAGGATGCAACAGCGAGTCATGGTACGTAATGAGGTATCACAGTGAGCACCTGTGACGAGCGGGGTCCCACATGGGTCAGTCCTACGACCAGTGCTATTTTTTGGTATATGTGAACGACATGACGGAAGGGTTAGACTCAGAAGTGTCCCTGTTTGCAGATGATGCAAGTTAATGAGGAGAATTAAATCTGATGAGGACCAGGCAGGACTTCAAAGAGACCTGGACAGACTGGACACCTGGTTCAGCAAATGGCTTCGAATTTAATCCTGCCAAATGCAAAGTCATGAAGATAGGGGAAGGGCACAGAAGACCACAGACAGAGTATAGTCTAGGTGGCCAAAGACTGCAAACCTCACTCAAGGAGAAAGATCTTGGGGTGAGTATAACACCTGGAGCATGTCTCCGGAAGCACACATCAATCAGATAACTGCTGCAGCATATGGGCGCCTGGCAAACCTGAGAACAGCATTCCGATACCTTAGTAAGGAATCATTCAAGACACTGTACACCGTGTATGTCAGGCCCATATACTGGAGTATGCAGCACCTGTTTGGAACCCGCACTTGATAAAGCACGTCAAGAAACTAGAGAAAGTACAAAGGTTTGCGACAAGGTTAGTTCCAGAGCTAAGGGGAATGTCCTATGAAGAAAGATTAAGGGAAATCGGCCTAACGACACTGGAGGACAGGAGGGTCAGGGGAGACATGATAACGACATATAAAATACTGCGTGGAATAGACAAGGTGGACAAAGACAGGATGTTCCAGGGAGGGGACACAGAAACAAGAGGCCACAATTGGAAGTTGAAGACACAAATGAGTCAGAGAGATAGTAGGAAGTATTTCTTCAGTCATAGAGTTGTAAGGCAGTGGAATAGTAGGTGAGTACGTACACACACACACACACACACAGGTACGATAAAGTTCATGGTGCACACGGTAAATATCAGGAGAGTCCTGGAGTATGCAGCGCCACTATGGAACCCTCATCTGGTCAAGCGTCTCTAGAAGTTGGAAAAAGTGCAAAGGTTTGCAAGGAAACTAGTCCCAGAAGTTAGGGTCATGAGATATGAGAAGCTCGAGGAGGCAAACCTGACCACACTAGGGGAGAGAAGAACCAGAGGAAACATGATTACGACATACAAGATGCTGAAAGGAACTAAAAGAGTGGACAGAGAGAGTGTGTGAGAGGCGGATCTCAGGTACACGAGGTCACAGCTGCAAGTTAAAAACACAGATGAGTCAAAGGGATGTTAGGAAGTTCTTCTTCAGCCTTACAGCCATCAGGAAGTGGAACGACACAGATAGGTAAGTGACAGAGGCAGGAACCACGCACAGCTTTAAGAATAGGTAGGACAGGGCTCACCCAGGCAGGAGTGAACCTAGTCGTGGTCAGTGAAGAGACCGGGCCAGGAGCTGTAACTCAACCCTTCCAACCACACCTAGTAACTAAGGGTTCAACCTTAACCCTTTGTTTCCCCTCTCCCTCACCCTTTGATCCCTTCCCCTCAGTACCTACTTCCCCTCAGTGCCTCCTACTTCCCCTCAGTACCTACTTCCCCTCAGTGACTCCTAATTTCCCTCAGTACCTACTTCCCCTCAGTATCTCCTACTTCCCCTAAGTACCTCCTACTTCTCAGTGTCTCCTACTTCCCCTCAGTACCTACTTTCCCTAAGTACCTCCTACTTCCCCTCAGTACTTCCTACTTTCCCTCAGTACCTCCTACTTCCCCTTATATCTCCTTTTGTCCATGTTCTTACTCGTCTCCCCTTACCACCTCCTTCCTTTCCTTCCTGTTCCCACCTCTCTTATTTCCCTTCTGCTCTTCCCCTCCCTCGACACCTGGCCCCCACGATCCCCCTGACCTTTAATAATATATTCTGACCTTTACTGCCCTGGCTTGTCTCTTGTCCTCTCTCTCCCCTCCTTCCTTCCCTCTCTCCCTTTCCCTCTCTCCTTCCTCACTCATTTTCTCCGCTCCCTTCCATCTCTTTCCTCACCTCTTTCCTGTACACGAATGGTATACAATATCGACAAGGTGAAAATTAGACACATGTGCGACATCTGGGTATCTTTAATTGTAGAAGTTTCGCCCTCCAGTGGCTTTATCAATACAGATTCTAGGATATAACTTGAAGACAGTAGAACAAAAGATAAGGTAAGCAGTCCCTCAGCCTTGGAGTTGGTGTGTAGAACACCGTAGTTGAAGAGATTCTGGGGCACAAGCAAGGAGGCTGGCGCTTATATAGGCGTCAGTGGACAGGGACGGGTAGTAGACGAGGGCATAGTCACTGGTAGGCGGGATTCCCCAGTGGAAGTAGGTCCTACCCAAGGGATGGGTTAGTGGTAGTAGTAGTTGCAGTAGCCGTGAAGAAGGTTATGTAGATGTCCCCTGAACCAAGACTCCATGATGCTGCAGTGTCTGACAAGTTGCACATGAGTGGTATGGAATACTGACAAGGTGAATATAGATGTATATAGTATATAGATGTATATAGTTCTATTGTCTTCAAGTTATATCCTAGAATCTGTATTAATAAAGCCACTGGATGGCGAAACGTCTACAATTAAAGATACCCAGATGTCGCACATGTGTCTAATTTTCACCTCTTTCCTTTCTTTCTCTCCCCCACAGCTTTTTCATTCTCTCCCTACCTTCTCTCGTTAAAATCTCTCTCTCTCTCTCTCTTCCCTTCATATTTACCCTACTCTCCCTTCCGTCTCTCTTCTCTTCCTCTCTCTCTTGAATACTTCTCTCTCTCTCTCTCTCTCTCTCTCTCTCTCTCTCTCTCTCTCTCTCTCTCTCTCTCTCTCTCTCTCTCTCTCTCATTCCTTCACTTGCACATTATCTCTACCTTCTCTCTCTCTCTCTCTTCGTTGTTTTTGTTGTGATGTCTTGAGACTGTCTCCTGTGTCTTGTATGTGTCACTGTCACACCTTGGCTCTATCAGGGTTCACTGAGAGAGAGAGAGAGTAATGCTCAGGTTCACTCAATCATCCACAAGCCATAAAAGGCGAAAAAAAACTCTAACAAGGTCGTTCCCTTGTTAGGTCAGATGATAGAGTGATGGGGAGATGTTTGGGAAGATGGGGCGATGGGAAAAATGGGTGGGGGGGGGGAAGAAACATGGGTGTAGGGTAATGGCTGGCCGCTTCCACCAACAACCTAGTTGATCCTGCCCTCACAGTTAGTGTCTTGCCTCAAGCAAGACTACGACAGCACATGCACTCTTGAAGCACCCACAGGCATGTCGCACCTCTGCGGGTAGAGAACAAAAAAGACCGGGAAAGGAGTATAAATTTTCCACAGAGCCGTAAGAATAGGTATGGCACACACACACACACACACACACACACACACACACACACACACACAAACATAAATTACCAAAGGAACTCCTCTGGTAATACTAGATATTTTATATCTTAAATTCCAACGAGTGAGTCCTGCTGGAGTGAGAAGCTCCAGTGTGTGGGAATTAAGTTTACCGAGCGAGTGTAATGTAATTCTCTCTGTTTCTACTATGCCAGTATCTATTAAACTTAAGAATACATGACCAAATATGATTAGAGGAAAATTATGCCGATGCCTTAGTGTACTCACCTAGTTGAGGTTGCGGGGGTCGAGTCCGAGCTCCTGGCCCCGCCTCTTCACTGATCGCTACTAGGTCACTCTCCCTGAGCCGTGAGCTTTATCATACCTCTGCTTAAAGCTATGTATGGATCCTGCCTCCACTACATCGCTTCCCAAACTATTCCACTTACTGACTACTCTGTGGCTGAAGAAATACTTCCTAACATCCCTGTGATTCATCTGTGTCTTCAGCTTCCAACTGTGTCCCCTTGTTACTGTGTCCAATCTCTGGAACATCCTGTCTTTGTCCACCTTGTCAATTCCTCGAGGTATTTTGTATGTCGTTATCATGTCCCCTCTATCTCTCCTGTCCTCCAGTGTCGTCAGGTTGATTTCCCTTAACCTCTCCTCGTAGGACATACCTCTTAGCTCTGGGACTAGTCTTGTTGCAAACCTTTGCACTTTCTCTAGTTTCTTTACGTGCTTGGCTAGGTGTGGGTTCCAAACTGGTGCCGCATACTCCAATATGGGCCTAACGTACACGGTGTACAGGGTCCTGAATGATTCCTTATTAAGATGTCGGAATGCTGTTCTGAGGTTTGCTAGGCGCCCATATGCTGCAGCAGTTATTTGGTTGATGTGCGCTTCAGGAGATGTGCCTGGTGTTATACTCACCCCAAGATCTTTTTCCTTGAGTGAGGTTTGTAGTCTCTGACCCCCTAGACTGTACTCCGTCTGCGGCCTTCTTTGCCCTTCCCCAATCTTCATGACTTTGCACTTGGTGGGATTGAACTCCAGGAGCCAATTGCTGGACCAGGTCTGCAGCCTGTCCAGATCCCTTTGTAGTTCTGCCTGGTCTTCGATCGAGTGAATTCTTCTCATCAACTTCACGTCATCTGCAAACAGGGACACCTCAGAGTCTATTGCTTCCGTCATGTCGTTCACAAATACCAGAAACAGCACTGGTCCTAGGACTGACCCCTGCGGGACCCCGCTGGTCACAGGTGCCCACTCTGACACCTCGCCACGTACCATGACTCGCTGCTGTCTTCCTGACAAGTATTCCCTGATCCATTGTAGTGCCTTCCCTGTTATCCCTGCTTGGTCCTCCAGTTTTTGCACCAATCTCTTGTGTGGAACTGTGTCAAACGCCTTCTTGCAGTCCAAGAAAATGCAATCCACCCACCCCTCTCTCTCTTGTCTTACTGTTGTCACCATGTCATAGAACTCCAGTAGGTTTGTGACACAGGATTTCCCGTCCCTGAAACCATGTTGGCTGCTGTTGATGAGATCATTCCTTTCTAGGTGTTCCACCACTCTTCTCCTGATAATCTTCTCCATGATTTTGCATACTATACATGTCAGTGACACTGGTCTGTAGTTTAATGCTTCATGTCTGTCTCCTTTTTTAAAGATTGGGACTACATTTGCTGTCTTCCATGCCTCAGGCAATCTCCCTGTTTCGATAGATGTATTGAATATTGTTGTTAGGGGTACACATAGCGCCTCTGCTCCCTCTTTCAATACCCATGGGGAGTGTGTGTGTGTGTGTGTGTGTGTGTGTGTGTGTGTGTGTGTAATAAATAATAAATTTTCACTATCACTCGCCCCTTGGTTGTGGTAGGCAGATGATGGTTCAGTATCTCCGTCCCTCCCTCAGGGTGCAGGCACGGTGCTACCCACCTCCAGGACTCGAGTCCGGTTAACCAATTTCATTAAATCTTTCCTAAGTGTTAATTTGCTCTTACTCTAACACGTCAAATACATCCTAAAAATACACTTGACTCCACTTACTCTTATCTAACATGCTCACACTGGCCTTGTAAATGTTACTGCTGGTGTTGCTGATGGTGTTGCTGATGGTGTTACTGATGGTGTTACTGGTGTTACTGATGGTGTTGCTGATGGTGTTGCTGATGGTGTTGCTGATGGTGTTGCTGATGGTGTTACTGATGGTGTTGCTGATGGTGTTGCTGATGGTGTTGCTGATGGTGTTGCTGATGGTGTTACTGATGGTGTTGCTGATGGTGTTACTGATGGTGTTACTGGTGTTACTGATGGTGTTGCTGATGGTGTTGCTGATGGTGTTGCTGATGGTGTTGCTGATGGTGTTGCTGATGGTGTTGCTGATGGTGTTGCTGATGGTGTTACTGATGGTGTTGCTGATGGTGTTGCTGATGGTGTTGCTGATGGTGTTGCTGATGGTGTTGCTGATGGTGTTACTGATGGTGTTGCTGATGGTGTTGCTGATGGTGTTGCTGATGGTGTTGCTGATGGTGTTGCTGCTGGTGTTGCTGATGGTGTTACTGATGGTGTTGCTGATGGTGTTGCTGATGGTGTTGCTGATGGTGTTACTGATGGTGTTGCTGATGGTGTTGCTGATGGTGTTGCTGATGGTGTTGCTGATGGTGTTGCTGATGGTGTTGCTGATGGTGTTGCTGATGGTGTTGCTGATGGTGTTGCTGATGGTGTTACTGATGGTGTTGCTGATGGTGTTGCTGATGGTGTTGCTGATGGTGTTGCTGATGGTGTTGCTGATGGTGTTGCTGATGGTGTTGCTGATGGTGTTACTGATGGTGTTGCTGATGGTGTTGCTGATGGTGTTGCTGATGGTGTTACTGATGGTGTTGCTGATGGTGTTGCTGATGGTGTTGCTGATGGTGTTGCTGATGGTGTTGCTGATGGTGTTACTGATGGTGTTGCTGATGGTGTTGCTGATGGTGTTGCTGATGGTGTTGCTGATGGTGTTGCTGCTGGTGTTGCTGATGGTGTTACTGATGGTGTTGCTGATGGTGTTGCTGATGGTGTTGCTGATGGTGTTACTGATGGTGTTGCTGATGGTGTTGCTGATGGTGTTGCTGATGGTGTTGCTGATGGTGTTGCTGATGGTGTTGCTGATGGTGTTGCTGATGGTGTTGCTGATGGTGTTACTGATGGTGTTGCTGATGGTGTTGCTGATGGTGTTGCTGATGGTGTTGCTGATGGTGTTGCTGATGGTGTTGCTGATGGTGTTGCTGATGGTGTTGCTGATGGTGTTACTGATGGTGTTGCTGATGGTGTTGCTGATGGTGTTGCTGATGGTGTTACTGATGGTGTTGCTGATGGTGTTGCTGATGGTGTTGCTGATGGTGTTACTGATGGTGTTGCTGATGGTGTTACTGATGGTGTTACTGATGGTGTTGCTGATGGTGTTGCTGATGGTGTTACTGATGGTGTTACTGATGGTGTTGCTGATGGTGTTGCTGATGGTGTTGCTGATGGTGTTGCTGATGGTGTTGCTGATGGTGTTGCTGATGGTGTTGCTGATGGTGTTGCTGATGGTGTTGCTGATGGTGTTGCTGATGGTGTTGCTGATGGTGTTGCTGATGGTGTTACTGGTGTTACTGATGGTGTTGCTGATGGTGTTGCTGATGGTGTTGCTGATGGTGTTGCTGCTGGTGTTGCTGATGGTGTTGCTGATGGTGTTGCTGATGGTGTTGCTGATGGTGTTGCTGATGGTGTTGCTGATGGTGTTGCTGATGGTGTTGCTGATGGTGTTGCTGATGGTGTTACTGGTGTTACTGATGGTGTTGCTGATGGTGTTACTGGTGTTACTGATGGTGTTACTGATGGTGTTACTGATGGTGTTACTGATGGTGTTGCTGATGGTGTTGCTGATGGTGTTGCTGATGGTGTTGCTGATGGTGTTACTGATGGTGTTGCTGATGGTGTTACTGATGGTGTTGCTGATGGTGTTGCTGATGGTGTTACTGATGGTGTTGCTGATGGTGTTGCTGATGGTGTTACTGATGGTGTTACTGATGGTGTTACTGATGGTGTTACTGATGGTGTTGCTGATGGTGTTACTGATGGTGTTACTGATGGTGTTACTGATGGTGTTACTGATGGTGTTGCTGATGGTGTTGCTGATGGTGTTACTGATGGTGTTACTGATGGTGTTACTGATGGTGTTACTGATGGTGTTGCTGATGGTGTTACTGACGGTGTTGCTGATGGTGTTACTGATGGTGTTGCTGATGGTGTTGCTGATGGTGTTACTGACGGTGTTGCTGATGGTGTTGCTGATGGTGTTACTGATGGTGTTACTGATGGTGTTACTGATGGTGTTACTGATGGTGTTACTGATGGTGTTACTGATGGTGTTGCTGATGGTGTTACTGATGGTGTTACTGATGGTGTTGCTGATGGTGTTACTGATGGTGTTACTGATGGTGTTACTGACGGTGTTGCTGATGGTGTTACTGATGGTGTTGCTGATGGTGTTGCTGATGGTGTTACTGATGGTGTTACTGATGGTGTTACTGATGGTGTTACTGATGGTGTTACTGATGGTGTTACTGACGGTGTTGCTGATGGTGTTACTGACGGTGTTACTGATGGTGTTACTGACGGTGTTGCTGATGGTGTTACTGATGGTGTTACTGATGGTGTTACTGATGGTGTTACTGATGGTGTTACTGACGGTGTTGCTGATGGTGTTACTGACGGTGTTGCTGATGGTGTTACTGATGGTGTTACTGATGGTGTTACTGACGGTGTTGCTGATGGTGTTACTGATGGTGTTACTGACGGTGTTACTGACGGTGTTGCTGATGGTGTTGCTGATGGTGTTGCTGATGGTGTTGCTGATGGTGTTGCTGATGGTGTTACTGATGGTGTTGCTGATGGTGTTGCTGATGGTGTTGCTGATGGTGTTGCTGATGGTGTTGCTGATGGTGTTGCTGATGGTGTTGCTGATGGTGTTACTGATGGTGTTGCTGATGGTGTTGCTGATGGTGTTGCTGATGGTGTTACTGATGGTGTTGCTGATGGTGTTGCTGATGGTGTTGCTGATGGTGTTGCTGATGGTGTTACTGATGGTGTTGCTGATGGTGTTGCTGATGGTGTTGCTGATGGTGTTACTGATGGTGTTGCTGATGGTGTTGCTGATGGTGTTGCTGATGGTGTTACTGATGGTGTTGCTGATGGTGTTACTGATGGTGTTACTGATGGTGTTGCTGATGGTGTTGCTGATGGTGTTACTGATGGTGTTACTGACGGTGTTGCTGATGGTGTTACTGATGGTGTTACTGATGGTGTTGCTGATGGTGTTACTGATGGTGTTGCTGATGGTGTTACTGATGGTGTTACTGACGGTGTTACTGACGGTGTTGCTGATGGTGTTACTGATGGTGTTACTGATGGTGTTGCTGATGGTGTTACTGACGGTGTTGCTGATGGTGTTACTGATGGTGTTACTGACGGTGTTACTGACGGTGTTGCTGATGGTGTTACTGATGGTGTTACTGATGGTGTTGCTGATGGTGTTACTGATGGTGTTACTGACGGTGTTACTGACGGTGTTGCTGATGGTGTTGCTGATGGTGTTACTGATGGTGTTGCTGATGGTGTTACTGACGGTGTTGCTGATGGTGTTACTGACGGTGTTACTGATGGTGTTGCTGATGGTGTTACTGACGGTGTTGCTGATGGTGTTACTGATGGTGTTACTGATGGTGTTACTGACGGTGTTACTGACGGTGTTGCTGATGGTGTTACTGATGGTGTTACTGATGGTGTTGCTGATGGTGTTACTGACGGTGTTGCTGATGGTGTTACTGATGGTGTTACTGACGGTGTTACTGACGGTGTTGCTGATGGTGTTACTGACGGTGTTACTGATGGTGTTACTGATGGTGTTACTGATGGTGTTACTGATGGTGTTACTGATGGTGTTACTGATGGTGTTACTGGTGGTGTTACTGATGGTGTTACTGATGGTGTTGCTGATGGTGTTACTGACGGTGTTGCTGATGGCGTTACTAATGGTGTTACTGACGGTGTTACTGACGGTGTTGCTGATGGTGTTACTGACGGTGTTACTGATGGTGTTACTGATGGTGTTACTGATGGTGTTACTGATGGTGTTACTGATGGTGTTGCTGATGGTGTTGCTGATGGTGTTACTGATGGTGTTGCTGATGGTGTTACTGATGGTGTTGCTGATGGTGTTGCTGATGGTGTTACTGATGGTGTTACTGATGGTGTTGCTGATGGTGTTACTGATGGTGTTACTGATGGTGTTACTGATGGTGTTACTGATGGTGTTGCTGATGGTGTTACTGATGGTGTTACTGATGGTGTTACTGATGGTGTTACTGATGGTGTTGCTGATGGTGTTGCTGATGGTGTTACTGATGGTGTTACTGATGGTGTTACTGATGGTGTTACTGATGGTGTTGCTGATGGTGTTACTGACGGTGTTGCTGATGGTGTTACTGATGGTGTTGCTGATGGTGTTGCTGATGGTGTTACTGACGGTGTTGCTGATGGTGTTGCTGATGGTGTTACTGATGGTGTTACTGATGGTGTTACTGATGGTGTTACTGATGGTGTTACTGATGGTGTTACTGATGGTGTTACTGATGGTGTTACTGATGGTGTTACTGATGGTGTTACTGATGGTGTTACTGATGGTGTTACTGATGGTGTTACTGATGGTGTTGCTGATGGTGTTACTGATGGTGTTGCTGATGGTGTTACTGATGGTGTTACTGATGGTGTTACTGGTGGTGTTACTGATGGTGTTACTGGTGGTGTTACTGATGGTGTTACTGGTGGTGTTACTGGCGGTGTTACTGGTGGTGTTACTGGTGGTGGTGCTGGTGCTGCTCCTGGTCCAACACTAAACCAACATAAACAGATTTAAAGTTTTAAAATGACGTTTGTTCTCTGAGTTTGTCAAGGTCCGAGAGCGAGAGAGAGAGAGAGAGAGAGAGAGAGAGAGAGAGAGAGAGAGAGAGAGAGAGAGAGAGAGAGAGAGAGAGAGAGAGAGAGAGAGAGAGAGAGAGAGAGAGAGAGAGAGAGAGAGAGAGAGAGAGAGAGAGAGAGAGAGAGAGAGAGAGAGAGAGAGAGAGAGAGAGAGAGAGAGAGAGAGAGAGAGAGAGAGAGCGAGAGAGAGAGAGAGAGAGAGAGAGAGAGAGAGAGAGAGAGAGAGAGAGAGAGAGAGAGAGAGAGAGAGAGAGAGAGAGAGAGAGAGAGATGAGAGCTATATCAGCTTGGGGAAATAGATGGCAAGTAACATTTGCACCTGAGAAAACGCGAATGATGATCGTCTCTAGGCACCATGATGGTAATGCTGGTGCAGTAGTAAGGATGAATGGGAGGATGTTGGCACCTGGAGAAGAAGTTGATATCCTTGGGGTGAAATTTGACTCCAAACTAACCATGAAGAACCATGTTGTAAATCTTGCAAACAAGGCAGCCAGGAAGCTTACAGCACTTCGCCGTATCTCGCATCTGCTTGACAGTAGGGGTTGCAAGATCCTGTACGCTCACACCTTGAGTATGCTCCACTTTCTTGGTTTGCCTGCCCCCCCCCCCTCTCATCTGCGACTGCTTGACAGAGTAGAGCAGAGCAAGACGTCTCATCTCTCGCCTGGACCCATCCTGGATAGATCTGTCATTTCAGCAGAGCCTTCAACATAGGAGGGATGTGGGTGGCCTTACTGTTATGTACAAGGCCCATATTGTCAAAATACCACACTTGATCCACTTCGAGGACAGCGTGAAACAAGCTTTTATGCCACAAGACGGGCAGAAAGCAGCAACTTCACTCTGGCTGTACCCTTCTCCAGAACATCACTCCATCTGAGATCATACATACCCAGGATGACTCGAGTATGGAACACATTCGTACAGCATAATGATGTCAACGAGATAAAGTCAGTTGATCAAATGAAAATGCTGGCCCACAGATGGCTCCAACTTCATCCTGTCCTTACTTGTATGTCTCATAACAATAAAAATGCTTTCAAATGAGCTGATGTAGGTAACAGCTCTTAGTTTGCCAATAATGTTAGGAATCCTTAACCGTAACATAGCTGCAATAAAGCTATGGATCCTAACCTTGTCAAACCCTGTGTAGAGAGAGAGAGAGAGAGAGAGAGAGAGAGAGAGAGAGAGAGAGAGAGAGAGAGAGAGAGAGAGAGAGAGAGAGAGAGAGAGAGAGAGAGAGAGAGAGAGAGAGAGAGAGAGAGAGAGAGAGAGAGAGAGAGAGAGAGAGAGAGAGAGAGAGAGAGAGAGAGAGAGAGAGAGAGAGAGAGAGAGAGAGAGAGACAGACAGAGAGAGAGACAGAGAGAGAGAGAGAGAGACAGAGAGAGAGACAGAGAGAGAGAGAGAGAGAGAGAGAGAGAGAGAGAGAGAGAGAGAGAGAGAGAGAGAGAGAGAGAGAGAGAGAGAAATGAGAGATACATATGCAAGCAGCTTCCACAGATATTCCACATAAAAGTTAGGTCTCTCTCTCTCTCTCTGGTACAACACATGACACTGCTCATCAGAGGAACATTTACGAGAGGCAGTTTGAGAGTGACTGGTTATTGGCCAGCAAATATAAAAATTTGTGTTGGACCTCCATCACCACCATCATCACCATCACCACCATCATCACCACCACCATCTCACACCATCACCACCATCATCACTATCATCACCACCACCATCTCACACCATTACCATCATCACCACCATCACCATCACACCACAAAACTTACCGTCGCCTCTCCTACCAAAGTTAGATGGAGTGGAGATGGAACATTGAGGGACAACTTCCACACTCACTTCCTCACACACACACACACACACACACACACACACACACACACACACACACACACACACACACACACACACACACACACATTAAACTACAGACCAGTGTCACTGACATGTATAGTATGCAAAATCATGGAGAAGATTATCAGGAGAAGAGTGGTGGAACACCTAGAAAGCAACGATCTCATCAACAGCAGCCAACATGGTTTCAGGGACGGGAAATCCTGTGTCACAAACCTACTGGAGTTCTATGACATGGTGACAGCAGTAAGACAAGAGAGAGAGGGGTGGGTGGATTGCATTTTCTTGGACTGCAAGAAGGCGTTTGACACAGTTCCACACAAGAGATTGGTGCAAAAACTGGAGTACCAAGCAGGGATAACAGGGAAGGCACTACAATGGATCAGGGAATACTTGTAGGAAGACAGCAGCGAGTCATGGTACGTGGCGAGGTGTCAGAGTGGGCACCTGTGACCAGCGGGGTCCCTGCAGGGTCAGTCCTAGGACCAGTGCTGTTTCTGGTATTTGTGAACGACATGACGGAAGGAATAGACTCTGAGGTGTCCCTGTTTGCAGATGACGTGAAGTTGATGAGAAGAATACACTCGATCGAAGACCAGGCAGAACTACAAAGGGATCTGGACAGGCTGCAGACCTGGTCCAGCAATTGGCTCCTGGAGTTCAATCCCACCAAGTGCAAAGTCATGAAGATTGGGGAAGGGCAAAGAAGGCCGCAGACGGAGTACAGTCTAGGGGTCAGAGACTACAAACCTCACTCAAGGAAAAAGATCTTGGGGTGAGTATAACACCAGGCACATCTCCTGAAGCGCACATCAACCAAATAACTGCTGCGCATATGGGCGCCTAGCAAACCTCAGAACAGCATTCCGACATCTTAATAAGGAATCATTCAGGACCCTGTACACCGTGTATGTTAGGCCCATATTGGAGTATGCGGCACCAGTTTGGAACCCACACCTAGCCAAGCACGTGAAGAAACTAGAGAAAGTGCAAAGGTTTGCAACAAGACTAGTCCCAGAGCTAAGAGGTATGTCCTACGAGGAGAGGTTAAGGGAAATCAACCTGACGACACTGGAGGACAGGAGAGATAGAGGGGACATGATAACGACATACAAAATACTGAGAGGAATTGACAAGGTGGACAAAGACAGGATGTTCCAGAGATTGGACACAGTAACAAGGGGACACAGTTGGAAGTTGAAGACACAGATGAATCACAGGGATGTTAGGAAGTATTTCTTCAGCCACAGAGTAGTCAGTAAGTGGAATAGTTTGGGAAGCGATGTAGTGGAGGCAGGATCCATACATAGCTTTAAGCAGAGGTATGATAAAGCTCACGGTTCAGGGAGAGTGACCTAGTAGCGATCAGTGAAGAGGCGGGGCCAGGAGCTCGGACTCGACCCCCGCAACCTCAACTAGGTGAGTACAACTAGGTGAGTACACACACACACACACACAAAACAATCATCAGTAACTTGTATATAAATCATAAATATTAAACCAAAACATTTTGATCTGAAATAAATAAAACTTTACATACACGGATGAGAAAGCTCATCAAATTTCCTAACATAATAATAATAATCTTTATTTCTACACGTACATGTACAAGGTATACAGACCATAGCTGACATCAATGACATACTACTACTCTATAGAAAGTCCCTTGTTATGCAGAGCATTTCCCGCAAATTAGGTCAGTTTTGTCCCCAGGATGCGACCCACACCAGTCCACTAACATCCTGGTACCTATTTTACTGCTAGGTTAAGATGGACAGCAGGTGTTTTAAGGAAACACGTCCTAATGTTTCCAGCCGTACCGGGGATCGCACCACGGACACTCAGTGTGTGAGCTAAGTGTGCTAGCAACTGAGCTAATTATAAGACCAATTTTTTTACTTATAACAGAAAAAATAAGGCACTGTACTTTTGTATTATTTTAAATTGTATGTGCTGATGCAATTCAATTTCATTTTAACACTATTGTTGACTCACCAGAAATTTAAGAATGTGTTGTGGACCCGCCTCGAGGAAACATTTAGATAATGTCTGAACACTATTGTGGTGTTATAAATTCCTTGTCTTTCAGATTCATCAAGACTACAATAGTGAACACCTTCATCTAGATTGAGGGTTCAATTACTTCATCTTCTTCTGTCTCCAGTTTCAACACCTTTAAATAAACTCAGTATTGAACTGATAAATCCACTGATTGGCAAAACTATCTTCATAATAAAGACACCTTGGTGTTGCACATGTCTGAATTATAATGTGGTATAGAGTTAAGTATCAACCAAGAACAATAACTAATTGCAAATAATGAATTTAAAAGAATCTTCCAAAACAACCGCATCAACAAAAAACAACTGTGACAAAAAAAAATTGAAATAAATATGAGAGAATGAGAGAGATAGTGAGCAAGTTCTTCTAGGTGAGCCAGTGTCGAGCAGTGGTTGGGCAGGATAGCGATGGAGGGGGTGCATCGCCCCCTCCCCTGACAAGGCGAGGTGGGGAAACCTTCCCACTGGGCGATCGTTCAGGGTGGGGCAGGTGGAGATAAACATTTATTTAAAAACTAGTCGCTCTGCAGGTGACCATTCTGCGTTAAAAACCACTACTGTGGTTTTTAACACTCTCCACGAGCTTTGTCAAGGCGTTGTAACAGCTTGACAAAGCTCCTGGAGAGCGAAACGTTGCCACAATAAAATGTCACATTAGTTGCACTTGTGTCCTTTTGCCTAACATTGTTGGTAATTCTACCAACATTAATTAAGGTCACTCTAGTCCTTGCAACAACATTAATTAAGGTCACTCTGGAGTCCTTGCAACAATATTAATAAAGGTCACTCTTAAGTTGAGTCCTTGCAACAACAAGTGCCACAGCTGACAGCAGCTCTGCAAGCCAATACTAACAACATTCTTATTTTTTTGACCTCTAGCCTCGTGGGTGACAGTCATAAAACACTTTTTTCTTCATTCTTAGTTTTAGAAAAAGGAAATATGAAAGAATCTATGTGACTACATCAAGCTGGAGGCTGTGTCCAAGATTTTTCACCTTCCTTTTTTTACCCCCAGCCATCAAAAGCACTCAGAACGAGTGAACGCAGTGCACTCAGAACGAGTGAACGCAGTGCACTCAGAACGAGTGAACGCAGTGCACTCAGGAACTCAGAGTTAAAAGCTCTCTCACCCTCCAGTGATGCTTAAAACAGCTGGATACTGATGTTTATAAACTGTAAGATCACCACCATGACACCATCTTCACCATGACACCATCTTCACCATGGCACCAGCTTCACCATGGCAACATCACCATGGCACCATCTCCAACATGGCAACATCTGCACCATGGCACTATCTCCACAATGGCAACATCTCCACCATGGCACCATCTCCATCATGGCAAACGCTCCACCATGGCACCATCTCCATCATGGCAAACGCTCCACCATGGCACCATCACCCTGCACATTCCATATATCATACACGACTGCCTCCCATTTCATCAGGACCTGCACCACCCCTACCGAATTTGCGCTTGCCAATTAAAGTAATGTATATATATTTTTTCAACATATCGGCGTGTTCCCCCCGAGGCAAGGTGATCCAGAAGAGCAAACACATTCACCATCATTCATTCAATCGCTGTTTTGCCAAAAATGTGATAAAATCACAGCTCAGATGTCTCTCCGCATCGCAGCATCCTTAAACCTTCTAGAGAGTGAAGGCACTCTAAAGGAATATTAATAATTTAATTTCATCACCCATCACAAAGTTGGGAGAAGGAATAAGATTGATCTGGGAAGGATCAGACTTTCCTGCTGCTGGCATCAGGTAACACAACATCATCCACATCTCATATCCATCTAGCATCAACTGGAAGAAAGTTTTCACGGAATTCCATCTACAAATTCCTTAAGATCAGTGAGAAGGGTTTTCCCATTACCATTCCATAACTTTTTAAAGGCAATAACTAGAATTCTAGGATATTACAAGACCACATGTCCACAGCGGAAAGTGAAAGTTGGACTTAAATGTCGTGCTGCCCTTTAACTCTGCTGGTTAGATCTTTATCAGGTTATATTTATAGGAGCTCTTGAGCAAAATGTTCAGTCTCTTCAATACGGATATAAAACACGAAGACAGTGAGATATAAAGTAATCAGTCCCTCAGACATTGTAGAGCTTTACACGGAAGACAGTGGAAGATGAGGTAGTCAGTCCCTCAGACCTTGTAGAGCTCTACACAGAAGACAGTGGAAGATGAGGTAGTCAGTCCCTCAGAACTATACACAGAAGAAAGTGGAAGATGAGGTAGTCAGTCCCTCAGAACTATACACAGAAGAAAGTGGAAGATGAGGCAGTCAGTCCCTCAGAACTATACACAGAAGACAGTGGAAGATGAGGCAGTCAGTCCCTCAGAACTATACACAGAAGACAGTGGAAGATGAGGCAGTCAGTCCCTCAGGACTATACACAGAAGACAGTGTAAGATGAGGCAGTCAGTCCCTCAGAACTATACACAGAAGACAGTGGAAGATGAGGCAGTCAGTCCCTCAGGACTATACACAGAAGACAGTGGAAGATGAGGCAGTCAGTCCCTCAGAACTATACACAGAAGACAGTGGAAGATGAGGCAGTCAGTCCTCAGAACTATACACAGAAGACAGTGGAAGATGCAGTCAGTCCTCAGGACTATACACAGAAGACAGTGGAAGATGGGGAGGCAGTCAGTCCCTCAGAACTATACACAGAAGACAGTGGAAGATGAGGCAGTCAGTCCCTCAGGACTATACACAGAAGACAGTGGAAGATGAGGCAGTCAGTCCCTCAGAACTATACACAGAAGACAGTGGAAGATGAGGCAGTCAGTCCCTCAGGACTATACACAGAAGACAGTGGAAGATGAGGCAGTCAGTCCCTCAGCACTATACACAGAAGACAGTGGAAGATGAGGCAGGTCAGTCCTCAGAA